>NC_092231.1:7150696-7163196 GCF_036320965.1 Panulirus ornatus
GGTATTTGTAGAATATATATATATATATATATATATATATATATATATATATATATATATATATATATATATATATATATATATATATCTTTCTTTTAAACTATTCGCCATTTCCCGCGTTAGCGAGGTAGCGTTAAGAACAGAGGACTGGGCCTTTTTTGGAATATCCTCACCTGGCCCCCTCTGTTCCTTCTTTTGGAAAATTAAAAAAAAAAAAAAAACGAGAGGGGAGGATTTCCAGCCCCCCGCTCCCTCCCCTTTTAGTCACATTCTACGACACGCAGGGAATACGTGGGAAGTATTCTTAATCCCCTATCCCCAGGGATTATATATATATATATATATATATATATATATATATATATATATATATATATATATATATATATATATATATATTGTTACGGAACACGTGTGTTTGTGCTCACATGTTCGTGTATATAAAGTGTGTGTGTCCTTGTGTATGGTTTTGTTATTTCTTATCAGGACGAGGATTAAGGCCTCCCTCTGAGACGTCCTCCGAGCTTCAGTTCACACCAAGCATTAGGCGTAATAATTTAATTTTAATTTAATTTTGAAACCAGATGGTCATTTGTCCTTGAGCACCCCGACCCTTCTCCGAGACGGGGGGATTAATTTCACCACCGTACTGGACATGTCATCCCTGTAGGCTTACACAAGAGGGAGGGTGATCTACGCAGTTTTGAGCTACGCATTCTCCAACCAGTCAGAATATTTCTGAGTCCCATAGCCAATCAAAATGTAAGGTTGTATAGCTAGCAGGGAACGCTTGTCTTTACTGTAATATATACCCATGACACCCGCTGAGTCTCTCTCTTTCTAGCCCAGCGAGGTAAGTGGTCCACCCCTACTGTAGGTCCTGCTGTGTTGTAAGCCTGTAAGCCCTGCTGTGCTATAAGCCCGTTACCCGAGTGTTGTACTGTAAGCCCGTTATAATTATCAGTGTAATGTTATCGAAGAACTGCCATAGAGGAAAGAGTACTCCTGGCTTGAAATTTTATCTGGAATGTTATCTTATGTTCAATGTTAAACTCATTTTCAATGTTAACGTAATGTTTTATGCTTGATTTATGTGCCTATCTTTGTACACTTGAATTCTTTCATTATAAGTAGATTTAATGTAATGCTGGTCTGTAATTCAATCCCATAACTTTATTATTGTGTTATCCTGAGTTGTGCAACTTGACAAAGCTATAACGTCCTTGCAAGACAAGGAACAGTAGTATTTGTAACATATGTTACTGGCGACCTTGCCTGAATAAGTGTTGAGTTCGTAACAATATATATATATATATATATATATATATATATATATATATATATATATATATATATATATATATATATATATATATATATATGTATGTATATATATTTGAGATCTCGGATTTGTATCACCATCGTCTTCGTCTCTGAAGATCTACAACAGCTGTTTATTTCTGACATGTAGTAGACAGGAGAGACACACTAGGATAAACAGCTTCATTGGAGTTTAATGTAGAATGCCAATACGTAACCAATAGACACACATCATCATACCTCATCCAAGAAGAAGCGACAACAGCCAATCATTTTTCTTGAAAGAATATTTTTTTTTCTTTCCTCGTAACGATAACTTCAAGACAAGACCTCGGTAATGATCTTTATGACAGCCTAATTGACCTGCGACGCAAGTGGGATAATGACCTTTAACTTTCGATAGCCATTAGGTCCAGCAAAACACACACACACATACACACACACACAGAGTCGTGTGATATGATCCGATATGATAATCGTTAGGTACGACCTCTGAGTAAGACGCGGTACATAATCTCTTAATACCGGTGCTAGAGCGGTACAGCAACTCATACCGATGGCAGCGCGGTACAACACCTTATATGAATGGCAGCGCAGCTTATCTATGTAAGTTCATATACTGATGGCAGCGCCGTATCGGAACTTCTTATGCCTGTGGCAAGTTGGTATGATAACTTCTTATATTGATGGCAGCGCGGTACAACAACTTGTACCGATTTGGAGGCGCAACACTTCTATATATCCTCATGGCAGCGCGATATAGCAACTTTTTATGCTGATGGCAGGATTACGGTACGACAACTTGTTACACTGCTGACAGCGTTATACAACAACTTCTTAATACTGGAGAGGCGGCATGCCGCGTGGAGAACCTCACACTGGTGGCAGCGGTGTGCAACGACTCCTGCTGTCAGTGTTGTACAGCACCTCACACTGAAGACACCACGGTATACAACTTCTCACACTGGTGGCAGAGAGGAATACAGCTTGTCACACTGTTGGGAAGGTGTTACACAACTTCTCACACTGGTGACAGGCCGTACAACAACCCATCACTATTAGCACGCCGTACGATAACCTTTCCACATGATGGCAGCCCAAGCGATATCGCGGAGCAACACAGCATCACGACATCGTTGTACGAAGGTGTTTCCTGACGATGGTATCGCCGGAGCAACACAGAATCATGGCAGAGGGTTAAATTTACGCTGCTTTCACGATGAGCGCCATAAAGCTTGTCGTAAACATTTCGCTAGAGCTGTGGAGAATGCCGGGCGCCTCCACTAACCTGACAATATTTAAACTCCAGGATATTCACAAGTTCAAAAAAAGAAAAAAAAAAAAGCATCGCTTAATTCATGAGGTTCACAGGTCGCTGCATGACTTGCCGCCCTCCTCTCCTCATTACTCGAGCAGGGCTGCCAGCATAGCAGGAGAACAGGGGTACCAACGGGGCATGAGGGCAGGGCTGCCAACGGAGCACATCATCTTGACAGGTTTTAAAAGTTAAAAAAGTTTTATGTATTGAAGACTTTCCAAATTTATACCATTTTGATTTTATGGATTGATATTTTACAGTCTGGAAGTAAAGAACAGATACTAGCATACATTTTGACTTAAAGGATGTAGAAAGCAGCCGCCCAGGGAAGTACAACCCTCCTGACGTAGGAGTGATGGCTGGGGACCATCTTACACCCTCCGTGTCAGTAGGTTGTGGACAGCAGCCGCCCCAGGGAAGGAACCGCATGACACCTGGGGGAACCTCAGAGAGAGAGAGAGAGAGAGAGAGAGAGAGAGAGAGAGAGAGAGAGAGAGAGAGAGAGAGAGAGAGAGAGAGGTTCGCCTCCGTCTCCTGTACCTCACGTATACCGTCCCCAGAGACTAGCTGCTACTGCGTTCTATGGCCATGGTGAACGCATGAAGAAGCTGTGACTTCTCGCCCACTCTTCAGTCTTGCGGCCGCCACCTGCCTACACAGCTGACCAGAGAATAAGCTTTACGAAGCCTGAAGACACAGAGGTTTGACCAATATTTGAAGTCCATCTTGCGAGATAGACTCGCTCATCAACAACCATACAAACCTCGACGTAAAAACAGTTGTGAAAAGATGATGGGGGCCCCCTCCTGTCATGAACCCCCCCTCCCCCCTCCCCTTCTTCATCCAGACGACCCTTTGGTCCCGACAATAGCTGCTGGCTCTTCCATTGTCTGACCCCCACCAGGCGAATCTTCCACTTTTACCGCTGGGGGTAATGGTCGTTGACACAGGTAAATTACACAGTACAGTGGGCGCACCCACGCTGCACGAGGATGTGGGGAAGGAGCCTTGTTAGTAACTCAAACATGCCATTTTGTTTTGTTGGGTTTTGGCTTTGAAAACGGATGCCTTCGGCCGAACGGAAAATGAAAATAATGTTTTCACACATTCATTGGTGAATGTATTATCGAATGTGCGAGCTGCCAGACCCGTTGCTTTGCTCGATCCTCCCAGAGCCGAGTTCGATGACGCCTGGGGTTACTGCCGGGGGGCTCCTCTGAGTGAGGGAGATGGACACGCCGGCAGCTACCTGCCCTCCCTGACGCCCGACCTCCGTCTGCTTTTCCCGACGATGTAGTAACTAAAGAACATAGGTTGGGACAGACCCTGTTCTGTTCACAGTATCAGCAAACCGTATTAGCAAAATTATGGGATGAATTAGAACGTTATGTCATAATTCTTCCCAATTTTGGATATCAGAAAATATGTTCTTCCTGAAAACGGACGTTTTGCGACCCCTTGAGCACGATGGTACGACCCTCGAACACGACGCGACGGTAAGAATGTTGAGGATGACGGTGCGACCCCTGAGCACGACGCTACGACCCTTGATCACGACGGTACGACCCTTGGGTATGATGGCCTCTCCGTCAAAGCTGACCCCGAAAGGTCGGAATCAGAGGGACCGATGCCCTGCGAGAGAAGACAGATTACATTGCATTATGATTCTATTTTCTTGAGTTTATTTCTTCCACCTGACTTGGATGCCTATTACAACGCGCCTCATTTATGATCCAGTCGATGGCCGGCGCAGCGCCTCCTCACAGATGCTTAACCTCATAGTGAGACTCTTGCGTGTGAGGTAGGGGTCAACACCGCTTCTCACAGATAACCTCATAGTGATACTCGCGTGTGAGGTAGGGGTCAACATCGCTTCCTCACTGATGCTTAACCTCATAGTGAGACTTGCGTGTGAGGTGAGGGGTCAACAGCTTGACCTCGTCAGTGATGGCACGCAGTTAACCGTCGTGAACCGACCACCGCAGCGTTGTAAAGGGCGTCTCTGCTCCCGGCTATTATTGTTCAGCATTGAGGAATCTGTTTCATTCCGTTGGTCTCTGGTGGTTGTATTGACCTCGTCTCGGGTGATTGTATTGACCTCGTCTCGGGTGATTGTATTGACCTCGTCTCGGGTGGTTGTATTGACCTCGTCGGGTGGTTGTATTGACCTCGTCTTTGGTGTTTGTATTGACCTCGTCTCTGGTGGTTGTATTGACCTCGTCTCTGGTGGTTTTATCGATCTCGTCGGATGGATGTATTGACCTCGTCGGATGGATGTATTGACCTCGTCGGGTGGATGTATTGACCTCGTCGGGTGGTTGTATTGACCTCGTTGGGGTGGTTGTATTGACCTCGTCGGGTGGATGTATTGACCTCGTCTCTGGTGGTTGTATTGACCTCGTCGGCCAAGACGTTAGTAACGACTCGGCCAGCGTCGTAGCGTTGCCAGCCTAGACCACCACGTTCGGTTCTGGAAGACCTGAAGTCCATCCGTGAGGGCGACACTCACTTAAAACGTTACATGTTTTCATGATCAGTCATGAGTTGTGACCATCAGTGTTGTCGTCCCACACACACACACACACACACACACACACACACACACACACACACACACACACACACACACACACTGGTGTTACCCTATTTATTTAGATCGTAGCCATAAAAGTTGTTTTGAGAAAATGTGGATGGGGTGAAATGTGGTTATGTGGGTAGAGGGGTTAGAAGCACGGTGTGACGTGTCCGGATAAGGAAGGAGACACCGTGTCCGGTTAAGGATGGGAGGGGGTCATTGTGTTCGGATAAGAGGGGTCACAACGACACAGTGTGGCCGCATCGCGTCGTTCATGTGTGTGTGTGTGTGTGTGTGTGTGTGTGTTTGTAATGAGTTTATGTTTGATGGAAAGATAACACATCTTACGGCTTCCCAACATGAGCAGTTTACTCCAGCACCTCCGAGGAACGAGAGTGCCCTTCTTACACTAAAGCTTCGTGGGAGTATGTTAATACAGAATCCCCCACAGAATATGAGATTGGAAAAAATTGATCGTGTATAATGAACATTGTGATGAGTGTGATCATCATAGTTTGTATTAATTGTGAATTATGATACTTTTGTCTTGTTCTCTCTCACGGTGTTCTTTGCTTGGTTTATTGGCGCAAGAAATGGTTGGTTATTATAATGATGAATAATATTAATAATGATAATAATGATAATGAAAGTAATAATAATGATAATGATAATAATAATAATGATATTTATAATAGCTATTATTATCATTATTATTATTATTATTATTATTATTATTATTATTATTATTATTATTATTTTATTATCATTATTATTTTTATTATTGTTGTTAATATTATTTTTGCTATTTCGGTCATTACCCGAACTTACACTGTCACCTCCATCATTATCACAATTACCACCACCATCATCATCATCATCATCATCATCATCATCAATGGTATATGATCATCATCATCATCATCATCATCAATGGTATATGATCATCATCATCATCATCATCATTATCATCAACACCACATCCACCTCCTGATACAAGCAGACATGCCTGGTGTATACCCGCTTCACCTCGCCCGCCCGCCAACTCGCGGGGCCAACTTGTGAAACTTTCAGTGATTGGTGTGTCTCATTTGCGTCGTCCGGATCTTAGCGGAGGGATACACGCATGTTCTTAATTAGCCACCAGTCTCGCTACGCAGACCTGATTTCCTCCCACTCATCGGTAACAATAAGCTCTCTATACCTGATTGGTTGCCCAGCCAGGGGGTTTAGAACTCCGATCCTTGTTCCGCGGGGGAGTGGGAACGCTTCCATGTCCGGATCCTTTGTTTCGGTTCCCTAGTTCCAGCGCTTCGAATCTGAGTTCACCCTGTCTCGTTCCGGGATACAGGGCTTCGTGGGCGAGTTGGGTGCTTTCTTTCCGAGTTCACTGAACGTTTTTCTTTATATATATATTATATATATATATTCAGTCCGAAGTGGCCTTCTTTTCTTGACCTGTTCCATAACGTCGATGGGTTTTTTTGCGATTTATTGTACTTGGCGCATTTCCCAGGTGCAGTGTGAATTTAGCCCCGGGAAATGACCATGAATACTTTTAATTCGACAATGAGTAATAATGTAGCGACCTTTAGCATCAAGGATGGGCAGTTGGCGAGTAAAAGGAGCCATTTCGTGAATTGCAACCTTTTATTTATTTACCTTTTAATGCCGAGAGTCGAAGAAGAAGGATCGCTCGATGTGTCGAGGCGAGACGAAAGAAGGTAATTGTCATTTTTGGTGGGCGTTGTTTTCTTCATGTGTCACGATGGATATATTCAAATTTAAATGACTCGAAAAAAGCCCCCCTTCCCTCTCCCTCCGTGCGGCTTACCGTAATAGGTGAAGAAAACGTCATCTTGGACTGAGAAAAGAAAATAAGATGTACGTGTTCTTGAATCCTTTTGCTTTGTTTCTAAGTCAAGTGTGCTTCGCTGATGGACGCTGTTTCATCTCTTGAGTCTACTGCTTCGGTTCTGGACGACGTTTCATTTTTGAGTATACGTCTCTGGACGACGTTTCATTTTTGAGTATACGTCTCTGGACGACGTTTCATTTTTGAGTATGTCTCTGGACGACGTTTCATTTTTGAGTATACTGTATGTTTCTGGACGACGTTTCGTTTTCTAGAAGCTGTTTCGCTGCCGAGTCTGCTGCCTCACCTCTCGAAGGCGTTTCAATTCTCATTGTTCTGCTTCGTTTCTGGACGCGGTTTCGTATTGACACACACACACACACACACACACACACACACACACACTGCGTCGTTCCTCTGTACATTTTCCCTGCATCCCGTAATATATTTTTTTTGTTCTATCCCATTCCTTTCCCTCTGTTCCAGAATCCTGTACTTTATCTCCGCCAGTCCGGTAACTTAGCCTCTGGGTGTTCCCGTTCCTGTAAGTTCAATCCGGATTTCTCTCGGCTTTGTCCGGATCTTCCCTCGTTTGGTTAGTCTCTCTCTCTCTCTCTCTCTCTCTCTCTCTCTCTCTCTCTCTCTCTCTCTCTCTCTCTCTCTCTCTCAGGTACGACCTCGGATCCCAGGTTCTCTGCTTCGTTTTCTTTTAAATCCTTTCCTTTTTTTTTTTTGTTCGAGAAATCCTCCGCCCACAACATCGCCCCTTAGGGCCCTCAGGCCTGGTTGGTGATCGATGGTGAGTTACCACGAGTCCTGGTAGGTGAGTTACCATCATTATCTCTCTTGTCTCTGGGTCACTCCCCACCCCGACTCTCCTGGTCTTATCTCCAGGCTAGTGTTATCTGTCGTGGTCCTTATCCCACAGTGTTGAAACTCTGATTTAGGATTCAGTGCCTCAAGATCTGATCTGGGAGGAAAGATGCTCATTAGTTCTGGTGTCTTAACTGAAATATGTAGAGAGAATTATGAAACGGAATAAGAAAAAACAAGGGAAAGTATCTAGGAATTTTTAAGAAAGTGAAAAACCTGTCTTTTGAAATGTGCCAGGTCACAATTATTGGGAAAGACACGAGAATGTTGGGAGTTCCAAAGCTTCGACGTGTAGGGAAAGAAACAGTTATCAAAACGGCCCACCCTCCTTGAGTTGCTGATGGCAACACGATAATCGTGTGACAGCAGCAGCTGGCCGAGTATTGCCTGGTCTAGCTAGTAGTGTAATGGACCAGAGCGTGTAGTGCCGGGGGCTAGCCATTACCATTCTTTTAATATAGACATAGGGACCGTTCGCCTGCATGTGTAGCTGGTAATATTGTAATGTTGATCCAGCGGGATCCTCTCCCACGGTAACCCGAGGGGCGGGGGAGGTGAGGTGAGGGAGGGAGGAAGGGGAGGATTGGCAAGTGGGGGGGGGTTTGAGAGGGGTGTCGGTTGTTGGAGCAGTGGCTATTTGCGTACGTTTGCTCGTAAGTGGACATAGGAGAGAGAGAGAGAGAGAGAGAGAGAGAGAGAGAGAGAGAGAGAGAGAGAGAGAGAGAGAGAGTACAGACTACACAGGTGTTGGTCTTGAGTTTATTTTCTTTTTCTTTTTGTGTATCAAGATTAGGACCAGCTCAGGTAAACCTTGTCTCCGGGTACCAGTCTTTTATCTGTTAAGATCATGTCGTGTCCTCGGAGCTCCTACCCTATTATCCCAGACGGTGTGGTAACGATAGTACGTCCCGAGGCACAGACCATATTCTTATCCCAGACGGTGTGGTAACGATAGTACGTCCCGAGGCACAGACCATATTCTTATCCCAGACGGTGTGGTAACGATAGGACGTCCCGAGGCACAGACCATATTCTTATCACCGCCCCCAGCTGAGACACAGACCATATTCTGATCACCGCCCCCAGCTGAGACACAGACCATATTCTTATCACCGACCCCAGCTGAGACACAGACCATATTCTTATCACCGCCCCCAGCTGAGACACAGACCAGTCTGATCAAAGGGAAGAGGAAGAAAGTATCGTAAGACAGTGAGTTATTCTAAAAATGTTCAGTAAATTTCGTAATAGGTGGCTTACACCTGGGAAAAATGATTTTAGATATAGTATTTCCCTCTTAAGGTTTATCTCCGCGCAGCGAAACTACTGTACTTTGGTCTTTTCTTTGTTCAGAGAATAAAAAAAAAAAGGATATATAAAGGAAAATCGGAAAAGACTGAGGTTGGCTTCACTTTCAAGCCACGCTGAAAGACATCAGGGTCAAAAGAGCATTATATACAATATGTTCTTTTACTTCTGGCAGCGGTGTTGTGGTACCGGCCGCCTCACCGCCCACCACACTGAATGACGCCGCCGCAACAATAGGTTCCGCCTGATCCGATATTCGCCTCCATTGTCTATAGATTTTTCAAGAGGTGGCGGGAAGCTATCTGCTTGGCTGTTTTTGAAGGGGAACTTTTATTTGTTTGTCTTATCGAGGTTCTGTCGAGAGAGTAAAATCTTGTTCTGAAATGGTTGGTTAATTTAATAAATTCCTTCTTTTTCGACAAGTATATTGCCGACATGCCCATGACAGATACCATGTTGTCAAAAGTAAAGAACAAGTGAAAAATCTCTTGAGAAGCTTTGGACGAGATGTTTGCCTTTACATATATATATATATATATATATATATATATATATATATATATATATATATATATATATATATATATATATGAGCTCAGTGTGGACAACAAAATTCGCTCTCCATACGTGCATACAGAGATAAACAACGGCAGATACATCACTAGTGTGTGTGTCCAGAAAGCCAACGACCCTTGGAGAATATAACGAACGGAAAGAGTTAAAGTTCCTAATGACATGAACCTATTTGTAA
The DNA here is from genome assembly GCF_036320965.1 of Panulirus ornatus. NCBI lineage: Eukaryota > Metazoa > Arthropoda > Malacostraca > Decapoda > Palinuridae > Panulirus > Panulirus ornatus. The sequence goes on from NC_092231.1 coordinate 7,160,694, forward strand.
GCTCAAGAGTTGACATGTCAAACTGCTGAAACTGTTCACCATGTCAAACTGCTGAAACTGTACTCCATGTCAGACTCTGAAACTGTACTCCATATCAGACTGCTGAAACTGTACTCCATGTCAGACTGCTGAAACTGTTCACCATGTCAAACTGCTGAAACTGTACTCCATGTCAGAGTGCTGAAACTGTACTCCATGTCAGACTCTGAAACTGTACTCCATATCAGACTGCTGAAACTGTACTCCATGTCAGACTGCTGAAACTGTTCACCATGTCAAACTGCTGAAACTGTACTCCATGTCAGAGTGCTGAAACTGTACTCCATGTCAGACTGCTGAAACTGTACTCCATGGCAGACTGCTGAAACTGTACTCCATGTCAGACTGCTGAAACTGTTCAACATGTCAAACTGCTGAAATTGTTCTCCATGTCAGACTGCTGAAACTGTACTCATGTCAGACTGCTGAAACTGTACTCCATGTCAGACTGCTGAAACTGTTCACCATGTCAAACTGCTGAAACTGTACTCCATGTCAGAGTGCTGAAACTGTACTCCATGTCAGACTGCTGAAACTGTACTCCATGTCAGACTGCTGAAACTGTACTCCATGGCAGACTGCTGAAACTGTACACCATGTCAGACTGCTGAAACTGTACTCCATGTCAGACTGCTGAAACTGTTCACCATGTCAAACTGCTGAAACTGTATACCATGTCAAACTGCTGAAACTGTACTCCATGTCAGACTGCTGACACTGTACACCATGTCAGACTGCTGAAACTGTACTCCATGTCAGACTGCTGAAACTGTACTCCATGTCAGACTGCTGAAACTGTTCAACATATCAGACTGCTGAAATTGTACTCCATGTCAGACTGCTGAAACTGTTCACCATGTCAGACTGCTGAAACTGTTCACCATGTCAGACTGCTGAAACTGTTCACCATGTCAGACTGCTGAAACTGTACACCGTGTCAGACTGCTGAAACTGTTCACCATGTCAGCTGCTGAAACTGTTCACCATGTCAGACTGCTGAAACTATACACCATGTCAGACTGCTGAAACTGTACACCGTGTCAGACTGCTGAAACTGTTCACCATGTCAGACTGCTGAAACTGTATTCCATGTTAGACTGCTGAAACTGTTCACCATGTCAGACTGCTGAAACTGTTCACCATGTCAGACTGCTGAAACTGTACACCGTGTCAGACTGCTGAAACTGTACACCATGTCAGACTGCTGAAACTGTTCACCATGTCAGACTGCTGAAACTATACACCATGTCAGACTGCTGAAACTATACACCATGTCAGACTGCTGAAACTGTAATTTCTTCTACTAGGATTCTTACCACAGTCAATCACTGACCGGTAAAATATCCAGATCCTTAAACATCACTAGAGGAACACCAGCCGAGCACATCCTGAAGTTATATACTTCAGGAATCAGATGAACTCCGTCTTCACAGTTGATGAACATCTAAAAGATAACAAGATGGCTAGGAACAGCTGTAAACACTGAGTAAACCTAACAGTTTACTACGTAAATCCCAAACTCGCGTAACCTAATCACTAAAATCAAAGGCCTCTTAAGGAAATAATTACGGTTTATGTCAATTATTCAAAGGTCTGGCTGAAGGTTTAAGAATACAGAACAGCATTGTAGTGTGGCATGTACCTCACCCAGGTGAACCATCACCACACACACACACACACACACACACACACACACACACAAGAAAGACACAGAAACAGTCATCATAACTATTTTGATACACATTAAAGATATACGGAGACTCCAATTACCTAACGCCATTAACATCGGTGAGAATACTCCACTCGTAAATGTTCCACGCATAGATATTCAGGATAGTGGAATACAACAGACATGAAGACTACAGTTTCTACAGTTAGCTGCATGTTTTATATATATATATATATATATATATATATATATATATATATATATATATATATATATATATATATATATATATAAAGCAAAAAAAAAAAAATATATATATATATATATATATATATATATATATATATATATATATATATATATATATATATATATTTTCCCTGGGGATAGGGGAGAAAGAATACTTCCCACGTATTCCCTGCGTGTCGTAGAAGGCGACTAAAAGGGAAGGGAGCGGGGGGCTGGAAATCCTCCCCTCTCGTTTTTTTTTTTTTTTTTTTCCAAAAGAAGGAACAGAGAAGAGGGCCAGGTGTGGATATTCCCTCAAAGGCCCAGTCCTTTGTTCTTAACGCTACCTCGCTATCGCGGGAAATGGCGAATAGTATGAATATATATATATATATATATATATATATATATATATATATATATATATATATATATATATATATATATATATATATATATATATATTCCTATGAGTCCACGGGGAAAATAAAACACGAAAAGTTCCCAAGTGCACTTTCGTGTAATAATCACATCATCAGGGGAGACACAAGAGTTCTAGAAATATAA
>NC_092231.1:7173196-7183196 GCF_036320965.1 Panulirus ornatus
GAACGTAAGTTACATGTGTTTCATCTTCCCATTTCCTTCATCCAGCTTGAAAGGACGTCGTAAATGTCAAAAAAATTGTCCTCATTTGGAGCGCATGAATGTAGTCAATTGTTCTCAGTACCTACGCGTCAGGAGGGAAATGCCATTTAGTCTTTAATTAACTGCAAATGAGTAATTTCAAGAGGACAAAGGCGTTGGGGGAGGGAGGGAGAGCCCGTCGGCGGTGCGTGGGCCAGGCCGGTGTAGCGTCGACGGTGGAGCCTCGCCAGGGGCGTCGCCTGCAGGAGGGACACGAGACCACCTCCTCATCTTTCCAACTCTGGTGTCTAGGTTCTCCATCTCGCAGTTGATGAACTTAGCGACGGGTTCTTGGATAAACGCTATAGATAATTGCTATGTAGCTAATTGCTATAGATTATTGCTATGGTTGATTGCTATAGATTATACCAGTGGCGATACTAAATCCTGCTTTATTCGTCAGCCTTCTGACCCGAGACATCTCTCTCTTTCCCCCGCGGGGGCGCTGTGTGAGCAGGGTGACGACAAGCTCAGGTGTCCAGCGAAATACCTGACCTACGAGAAAAAAAACACAAAACCAAAGTGACTTCGCGCGGTGGTGGGTGGCCGGCCACTCAGCAGAGACGCGCGCGCGCGAGGGGTCGGTTCCCTCAGAGGTGGACGGGTCTTGTGGAGTGGCCGTTCACCTTCTTTTTTGTGTGTGTGGAACCTTTGTCCTCGTATAACGTGAACCATGAGCGTGGACCTCAGAACTGCCCGACCTAGGGAGTAATACTTATTTATTTATTTTTTTTCCATTTTCCGTGCATGACGGTTGGATGGAGGCCTCCCTTGTCTTCTGGCTTCCCTCACGACCGTCCTGGCGGTGTGTGTGTGTGTGTGTGTGTGTGTGTGTGTGTGTGTGTGTGTGTGTGTGTGTGTGTGTACTGTGTTGTTGTTGTTGTTGGTGGTGGTGGTGGTGGATTCAGTGGCCATCATGGATTCAGTGGCCATCATGGATTCAGTGGCCATCATGGATTCAGTGGGCATTATGGATTCAGTGGGCATTATGGATTCAGTGGGCATGAAAAACGAGAGGTCGACCATCCAGCCACAGAAAAACGAGAAGAAAGAAATGCCCCAACTCGGTTCCCCATTTTCTGTGTGTGGGTGTGTTGCATTCTTCCCATCCTCTTTCTCGCCAAGGTCTCTCTCTCTCTCTTTCTATCCTTAATTATTCTATGTTTACTCTTGTTCTTCTTTCTCATCTTTCTGTTATCTTCATCCTACTTATCTTCCCCCGTCCCACTCTCTCTCTCTCTCTCTCTCTCTCTCTCTCTCTCTCTCTCTCTCTCTCTCTCTCTCTCTCTCTCTCTTCTACCGACCTTCATGCAGGTCATGGCCACTGCGTGCGTATCAGTTTCCAGAGGGAAGAAAACGGGACGCAGCCGCTCTTGGCGGCCAAAGAGTCCAAGAAGGTTTACCCTCAAACACCAACGCTAATGTATACACACACACACACACACACACACACACACACACACACACACACACTCCGGTCATGTTCACGCTCCAATCGCTCCCTCCCCTTTGGTGGTGGTGGTGGTGGGGGGGGGGGGAAGGGGTAAGGTAATGACCTCCTAATTGCCTATGAATTGGTCTTCTCCGTGAACGACCCGCGGCCCAGGTAATGAGGAGGGGACTCATCATGCGCCGGAGTATTGTCTCTCTCTCTCTTCTCCCACCCTTGGTTGCAGGTCCTCCGGAGCTCTCGCCATGGCAAGTGGGTGGGGAGGGATGAAGAGCGCGCTTTGGTGAACGGCGTAATCGCATGCGCTGCTTTTCCTAATTTGCATGCGAGATGATGAGGTATACGGGCGAGTGTTTGTGTGTGTGTGTATATGTGTGTGTGTGTGTGTGTGTGTGTGTGTGTGTGTGTGTGTGTGTGTGTGTGTCGATAGTCTCGTCCTTAGTGTACAGCTTTTGTGTTTGATGGTGTTCGTCATCGAGCCGCTCTGACCTCCACTTGCCTCCTCCTAGGGTGGAGTTTCTGACCTCTACTTACGTACTTCACCCCTTAGTGGAGGCTCGCTACTGTGTGCCACTCTGACCTCCACTTGCTCCCACCCCAGCGCGCGGGGGGGCTGCGGCTCTCTCCCCCCCCCACCACACTATGAAGAGGCCGTCTGCCTCCCCCCCCCGCCATCATCAAGTGATCCTGCGGGATGTGATGAATTAAGCCGGGGAAGATTTGCATATAAATCACCACGATCTCAGATTATTCAATAAACGAGGCATACCCCACACTACCACTCCCACCCACCCACTGGGTTTTGAGACTTCACATAGAGATAATACAATGTGGCAACCATGTTAGCGTGATGAGGATTTACGTATAACACTATGCTAATGGTGTTTTTTAACCCGTGTGTGTCTTGTTCCTTCTTTTCCTGGAGGGTTGTGTAAGCGTGGAGCGCCGGAGGACCTGGTGTGTGTGTGAGCGCGGCGACCAAAGGCGCAGGTGACCAACGCGTTGATTTGATGATGGTGTGGGGGAGGTCCTCCTCCACCTGTGGCTGGAGGAGGAGGAGGAGGAGGAGGAGGGGGTGGTTTTGTGAAGGGAGGGGGAGTCTCTTTGTGGTATGGAGGGTGCTGGTCATGCATGGCGAGTCGTGTGGAGGGAAGGGAAGGGGGAAGGAAATAGAAGGTGTGTGTGTGTGTGTGTGTGTGTGTGTGTGTGTGTGTGTGTGTGTGTGTGGTGGCCCATCGTTACGACAGTGGCCCAACCACCAATTCTGGAAGATAGACTTCGAGCGGGTTGTGAAGTCAGTATTATATCTGCTGCTTCAGCTGATACTGCTCCTGCCACCACTAATACTGTTACCTCCGTGGTTGGTGGGGTGTGAGGGGCTCAGGTCCGTGGTTGATGGGTGTGAGGGGCTCAGGTCCGTGGTTGGTGGGGTGTGAGGGGCTAAGGTCCGTGGTTGATGGGGTGTGAGGGGCTAAGGTCCGTGGTTGGTGGGGTGTGAGGGGCTCAGGTCCATGGGTGGTGGGGTGTGAAGGGCTCAGGTCCGTGGTTGGTGTGGTGTGAGGGGCCCAGGTCCGAGGTTGGTGGGGTGTGAGGGGCTCAGGTCCGTGGTTGATGGGGTGTGAGGGGCTCAGGTCCGTGGTTGATGGGGTGTGAGGGGCTCAGGTCCGTGGTTGATGGGGTGTGAGGGGCTCAGGTCCGTGGTTGATGGGGTGTGAGGGGCTCAGGTCCGACTCCCGTCCCTTACCATCCCCTGCCGGGGTGGCGGTGGAATCTCTCGATCTGTCAAGCCGTCGGCGTCGAGTGAGGAAGCCTCACCTCACCTCCCTCGCTCGCTCGCTCCCTCCCTCGCTGCTCCAGTGCTGCGTGTGGTTGTTGCGGGTGATGGGTGTTGCCAGTGACAGAGTGACCATGGCTGGCACTCCCCCCATCTCCTGCTCCAGCAGTGGCGGCGCCTGATGAGTGTAGGGGGAATGACGGGAATTAATCCTGGGTATTTAACCCGACGCTTCTGAGTAAAATGCTTTTGTCTTTCAGCCGTGTTGTTGGACGATCAGCCGCCACCCACACACGACCTCTCGCGCTCTTGTATGGTTTACGTTTATGCGTTACTTACCCACGTCCTTTACTCACACGTCCTTGCGACAGTGTCGTTAAGTGTGCTTTACGCACGTTCCTTTATTCGTATCCCTGCGACGGTGTCGTTAAGTGTGCGTCACGACGACATGCCAGCAACGTTACGTGACCCTCGACTGTCTTAAGACGTGTTTGTTCCGAGATCGGAAATCGCTGACATAGGGCTGAGGACGCCACAAGCTCTCAACTTAACCAGACTCACACCTCCAGCTACCATTGTCTAGATGCTCTTACCTTTTTACCTCCTGTGGTTACCAGTGATTCCAAACAGCAACAGACCAGTAGGAGGGTCGTCTAACGAAGCTGCTTGTAAGAGTGGAAGAGAACAGAAACTCGTGGAGTAATGTGGTAAGACTAGAAGGACACAGAGACTTCCTGAAGATGAAGATCTGCGAACATTTCATATCGTGAAGCAGACGCATTTAACCTCAAAGTCAAAAGCAAGATAGGAAAGGAAATATCTAACATAAAGTCTATGATTTAAACATATCTTAGGCGATAACCTCAAGCTAAAAGCAAGATAGGAAAGGAAATACTTAATATAAAAGTCTTTGATTTCACCGTATCTTTGGCGGCACTGATTTGAACTACTTTTTGGATGGGAAAGGTACTCCCGTGTTGACCGTCATTACGGGCAGTGTGGAAGTTTACTTCCGAAGTAAGTCGTCGGTGAACACTTGCGCCAAACTTTGCTCCAACGTTCTTAACGAGATCCTCACTTGGAGCCGCGGAACCAGGTCTGGCGTATTGTCGTCTCGACCGGGTTTCTCAACTAATTGTGTTTTGGGAACCATCAAGCTAAGTCAGTTAGAGGCCACGTAACGAGTTACAAGACCACGTAACGAGCTACAAGGCCACGTAACGAGCTACAAGGCCACGTAACGAGCTACAAGACCATGTAACGGTCTACAAGGCCACGTAACGAGCTACAAGACCATGTAACGGTCTACAAGACCACGTAACGAGCTGCAAGGCCAGGTAACGGGCTACAAGACAGAGATTCTCCGAAGTTAGATAATGGTATGTTAAAATCTTATATATATATATATATATATATATATATATATATATATATATATATATATATTTTTTTTTTTTTTTTTTTTTTTTTTTTTTTTTTTTTTTTTTTATACTTTGTCGCTGTCTCCCGCGTTTGCGAGGTAGCGCAAGGAAACAGACGAAAGAAATGGCCCAACCCCCCCCATACACATGTACATACACACGTCCACACACGCAATATACATACCTACACAGCTTTCCATGGTTTACCCCAGACGCTTCACATGCCTTGATTCAATCCACTGACAGCACGTCAACCCCTGTATACCACATCGCTCCAATTCACTCTATTCCTTGCCCTCCTTTCACCCTCCTGCATGTTCAGGCCCCGATCACACAAAATCCTTTTCACTCCATCTTTCCACCTCCAATTTGGTCTCCCTCTTCTCCTCGTTCCCTCCACCTCCGACACATATATCCTCTTGGTCAATCTTTCCTCACTCATTCTCTCCATGTGCCCAAACCACTTCAAAACACCCTCTTCTGCTCTCTCAACCACGCTCTTTTTATTTCCACACATCCCTCTTACCCTTACGTTACTTACTCGATCAAACCACCTCACACCACACATTGTCCTCAAACATCTCATTTCCAGCACATCCATCCTCCTGCGCACAACTCTATCCATAGCCCACGCCTCGCAACCATACAACATTGTTGGAACCACTATTCCTTCAAACATACCCATTTTTGCTTTCCGGGATAATGTTCTCGACTTCCACACATTTTTCAAGGCTCCCAAAATTTTCGCCCCCTCCCCCACCCTATGATCCACTTCCGCTTCCATGGTTCCATCCGCTGACAGATCCACTCCCAGATATCTAAAACACTTCACTTCCTCCAGCCTCTCACCATTCAAACTCACCTCCCAATTGACTTGACCCTCAACCCTACTGTACCTAATAACCTTGCTCTTATTGACATTTACTCTTAACTTTCTTCTTCCACACACTTTACCAAACTCCGTCACCAGCTTCTGCAGTTTCTCACATGAATCCGCCACCAGCGCTGTATCATCAGCGAACAACAACTGACTCACTTCCCAAGCTCTCTCATCCCCAACAGACTTCATACTTGCCCCTCTTTCCAAAACTCTTGCATTCACCTCCCTAACAACCCCATCCATAAACAAATTAAACAACCATGGAGACATCACACACCCCTGCCGCATATATATATATATATATATATATATATGTATATATATATATATATATATATATATATATATATATATATATATATATATATATATATATATATATATATATATATATATATATATATATATATATATATATATATATATGTAAAGTGGTCCCTCAAATTTACCTGACACTTTCTTCCTTAACCCCACCCACTTCCTTCCCACCCTTGTCATCAGAGCCATGTAAGAGCTCTTCTCGTCACGTTATCTACACATCAGACACTACGGCCGGCCGTCATTTCCCACCCAGTACGGAAGTAGAGTTGGACGACTCGATGATATTGTGTCCCCTGAGGTGCGTGATGGTCCATGAATAACGTATGATGATGTCACCACCGTCCTCATCGCGCGACGACGCATGGCTGGGTGTTAGACGAGAGGGTGTCACGTGTTGGTCGTCTCGAATCAAAAGTGTAAGACTGCAGTCACGGTAACTGTGGCCTAGTAACGTAACTCTTCCTTAGTCATAGTCACTGTAGCCTCGTAACACAGCAGTAAACCTAAGTAGAAAAGGGTAAGAAAATAGTATCTGTCACTGCTGTTCATAAAGATATCTTAGCCACTTTTGACACTGCTGATCATGAAAGCAATATGGCATACACTGTCAAGAAAAAGACACATGTGTATGTGGTGATATCCGAGGTTGGGTGGACGAGGCAGGAGAATGGCCGTGGGTCTGGCGTCTCCTAGGGACATGGGCTGGTGCCTCCCGCCTTCTGTACACAACACAGTGTGATCATCCACCAAGCCTCAGTATATTGCTCTTTCCCTCATATTTTCGTCCTGCATTCTGTCTTATATTTTGTAAATTTTTTCATGCTCTTTTGAGTGTATTTTCCTCAAAGTGGTTTCATACGATAGAAGAACAATTAAGCGTTGTTTTCTGTCTGTTATCACTCGTGTGTAGTACACAACGTAGCTGGCTGTAAGGGTAGAACTGATTCACACTCACACTAGTGGGGAACTGCGACTATGTCTTAAGTGTAGGTTTTTTTTTCTCCTCAGTGGTCATGCACAGCTGAGGCATAACATTATAAACAAACTCCTCAGAAACTCGGATTAGATAGAAACTAATGCCGTCTGGTCGTTTACCAGGGGAGGCCAGCAGGTTAGAGTCAGGTAGGAGACGCGATGATCGTCCCGCCCTTGGGGAAGTGGACCTTTCTACCCGTCTCCCCTCACCCAGCGGACGTCCCCCTACGTGTGGACCTTTCTACCCGTCTCCCCTCACCCCGCGGACGTCCCCCTACGTACGATGGACGCGGCTCCTTAGTCCACAGACTCCAAAGCTTTTGACGTCGCTCGAAGAGGCGTGGATCCACCCTCGCGAACACTTAGAAGGGTGTAGGAAACGGTAACAGTCGGAGCTGGAGGCTGATAATGATCATACTGTTGACTGGGAGCGAGTGGGAGCATCGACTGGATGTGAAGAAAACGTTGTTTTGTCCGTAACTGGATGACGATCACCGGGTGGCGTCTGTGCCTAGCAGGGATTGTGTGTGTGTGTGTGTGTGTGTGTGTGTGTGTGTGTGTGTGTGTGGAAGAGCTGATCGTTGCCAGTTCTCACCATAAGCGACGTTAATCTAGCACTAACCGGAGGAACGTAATGCCTGGATTGGTTCATGAATGGCGGGGGGGTGCGCGGCTCTCTCCCTCTCTCTTTCCCAGTGAGAAATCGGAACTCTCGACGCCCCGGATAACTCTGGCTTTTGTGCTTCCGTCACTGATTATTTTTTCCCCCTCTCCCTCCTCTCTCGCTCCTTCTCATCGAAGGTGAATCAAAAGGCCACAGCTGATTGGAGTGAAGGATCAGACGAACATAAAGAGCGGAGGGGGGGCGCCACACTCCCCCAAGATCACAGGCCAAAGGAATTGGCCTCATTAGAGAGAGCCGAGCCGCTTTGGACGATCGTGGCAAATATTTTCTGTGACGTGGTGGGAGGCTTTTGGGTGTGGTGTGGAGTGGGGAATTGATATATTTTCCAGTTGATGGAAGCCTAAAACACAATATGCTTGGAAGTCGTCTAATGCTTTTCTTCTCCCCAGTGTTCTGATACGTAGCACGGAATACCACACGATTGTGTTCCACACATTCAACGTGGCAGGAATTCGTGGGGTTCGCTTGGAGTGGGACTGTGGTGCGTTACTGTACGTATGAGAGGCCCGAGCAGCTTCGACCTGCGTCTGTCCCTCTCCCTACTCACGAGGTCGACTTGACTGATGAAATAAGCCAAGGGAGGAGGTCGAGGGATCTATATATATATATATATATATATATATATATATATATATATATATATATATATTTTTTTTTTTTCTTCCCAAACGATTCGCCATTTCACGCATCAGCAAGGTAGCGTTAAGAACAGAGGACTGGGCCTCTGAGGGAATATCCTCACCTGGCCCCCTTCTCTGTTCTTTCCTTTGGAAAATTAAAAAAAAAAAACAAGAGGGGAGGATTTCCAGCCACCCGCTCCGTCCCCTTTTAGTCGCCTACGACACGCAGGGAATACGTGGGAAGTATTCTTTCTCCCTTATCCCCATGGATAATATATATATATATATATATATATATATATATATATATATATATATATATATATATGAGGTTGGAGAAGCAGAGCCTCGTCGAGGCGAAGTGGTGAAACCCCCCCCCCCATACCATCTTCCCTAAAATCGCCGCTCACGGACCTAGCTATACATAATGGATTTTCTTCTCCGGTGGAGTTCCTGTATGGGGGAGAGAGAGAGAGAGAGAGAGAGAGAGAGAGAGAGAGAGAGAGAGAGAGAGAGAGAGAGAGAGAGAGAGAGAGCCAGCAAGCCAGCCGCAGGCGACGACCGGTTTTATGTTTGAGATGTAAGATTTGGTTTGGCTCTGTAGGTCGAAGAGGGTCGTCACAGGTGGTGGAGGTCCCCATAGGTCGGCCCTCAGTGGCTCAGGGTAATTAAGAAGGCGATCTGCCTTACATGACGACCCAACGGTTCCCCCCCCCCAGGCGGTGTGTGTGTGTGTGTGTGTGTGTGTGTGTGTGTGTGTGTGTGTGTGTGTGTGTGTGTGCGCGCGATAGGCCGCTGTTGAGACGTCGTGACGAGTGTCTGTCTGTCTGTCTGTCTGAGCTCGTTAAGTGGTAGTTGTTCGACTGTTGTAATTCAGAGAGTTGTTGTTGTTGCTGTTGTCGTCAGTAATTTTGTTATAAGTTGTTGTTGTCAGTAATTTTGTTATAAGTTGTTGTCGTCAGTAATTTTGTTATAAGTTGTTGTTGTCAGTAATTTTGTTATAAGTTGTTGTTGTCAGTAATTTTGTTATAAGTTGTTGTCGTCAGTAATTTTGTTATAAGTTGTTGTTGTCAGTAATTTTGTTATAAGTTGTTGTTGTCAGTAATTTTGTTATAAGAGTATGTATACAACATGTGGTGGCGACCATCAGCATAGGAGCTATGTTACCCTGCCGCCACCTAACCTATATTAACGCATAATCTTTGTTGATTTTTAACCTAAGTCACCACCCTAACTTCCGCCACCCCAACGTAACTTATTAACTTTACCGATGTTAACTTACTTCTGCTATAACCTAGCGGCGTTGCTTTTGGGTGAACCGTTCGTGACCTGTCCTGACGTAACTTGACCTAGTCTTGGCGTAACGTAAGGTGACCTTGCCTTGCCTAACTAACCTCACTTTACCCCACCCACTGCTGATGCGGAAGAGAAAAAGGGAAAGGGGAGGAGGGATGGGAAAGGGAGGGGGGTCTGGCGAGTGGGATAGGTAGTGGTAGCAGCCCACCAGAACCCAATATCAGGGTCGGTGTCTTCATCTTGGCTGGACTCATGTAAAATGAATGGTGTGTGTGTGTGTGTGTGTGTGTGTGTGTGTGTGTGTGTGTGTGTGTGTATGGCCTAGCCTAGCCTAGCCAGCCGGCCTGCCAGCCTCGTAGACTTCCCTCAGTGGCTTCGGCCTCTCTCTCTCTCTCTCTCTCTCTCTCTCTCTCTCTCTCTCTCTCTCTCTCTCTCTCTCTCTCTCTCTCATTTATATACCCATGGCACACCCGTCCCTCTCCAATGCCTTGATGGGACCA
>NC_092231.1:7193196-7208196 GCF_036320965.1 Panulirus ornatus
GACAACTATGAACATTGTTACCATCCCCAGTCTTCTCTCTGCTACTCCTACTACTACTACTATATCCACACTCCACACCTCGGGTTACCCTCCATTACCTTGTAGAGATGGCCTCTGGTTACCCTGTGTGTGTCTGTTATATCTATCTATCTATCTATCGATCTATATATATATATATATATATTCCTATGAGTCCACGGGGAAAATGAAACACGATAAGTTCCCAAGTGCACTTTCGTGTAATAATCACATCATCAGGGGAGACACAAGAGAGAGATATAAGTCAGTTGATATACATCGAAGAGACGAAGGTAGGACGCCATTTGGTAAACATGCGATTTATATATATATATATATATATATATATATATATATATATAGTTAGTGAGAGGACAAGAGCAAGGGAAGGAGTAGCAATACTCCTGAAACAGGAGTTGTGGGAGTATGTGATAGAATGTAAGAAAGTAAATTCTCGATTAATATGGGTAAAATTGAAAGTTGATGGAGAGAGGTGGGTGATTATTGGTGCATATGCACCTGGGCATGAGAAGAAAGATCATGAGAGGCAAGTGTTTTGGGAGCAGCTAAATGAGTGTGTTAGCGGTTTTGATGCACGAGACCGGGTTATAGTGATGGGTGATTTGAATGCAAAGGTGAGTAATGTGGCAGTTGAGGGAATAATTGGTATGCATGGGGTGTTCAGTGTTGTAAATGGAAATGGTGAAGAGCTTGTAGATTTATGTGCTGAAAAAGGACTGATGATTGGGAATACCTGGTTTAAAAAGCGAGATATACATAAGTATACTTATGTAAGTAGGAGAGATGGCCAGAGAGCGTTATTGGATTACGTGTTAATTGACAGGCGTGCGAAAGAGAGACTTTTGGATGTTAATGTGCTGAGAGGTGCAACTGGAGGGATGTCTGATCATTATCTTGTGGAGGCTAAGGTGAAGATTAGTATGGGTTTTCAGAAAAGAGGAGTGAATGTTGGGGTGAAGAAGGTGGTGAGAGTAAGTGAGCTTGGGAAGGAGACCTGTGTGGGGAAGTACCAGGAGAGACTGTGTACAGAATGGAAAAAGGTGAGAACAATGGAAGTAAGGGGAGTGGGGGAGGAATGGGATGTATTTAGGGAATCAGTGATGGATTGCGCAAAAGATGCTTGTGGCATGAGAAGAGTGGGAGGTGGGCTGTTTAGAAAGGGTAGTGAGTGGTGGGATGAAGAAGTAAGAGTATTAGTGAAAGAGAAGAGAGAGGCATTTGGACGATTTTTGCAGGGAAAAAATGCAATTGAGTGGGAGAAGTATAAAAGAAAGAGACAGGAGGTCAAGAGAAAGGTGCAAGAGGTGAAAAAAAGGGCAAATGAGAGTTGGGGTGAGAGACTATCAGTAAATTTTAGGGAGAATAAAAAGATGTTCTGGAAGGAGGTAAATAGGGTGCGTAAGACAAGGGAGCAAATGGGAACTTCAGTGAAGGGCGTAAATGGGGAGGTGATAACAAGTAGCGGTGATGTGAGAAGGAGATGGAATGAGTATTTTGAAGGTTTGTTGAATGTGTCTGATGACAGAGTGGCAGATATAGGGTGTTTTGGTCGAGGTGGTGTGCAAAGTGAGAGGGTTAGGGAAAATGATTTGGTAAACAGAGAAGAGGTAGTAAAAGCTTTGCGGAAGATGAAAGCCGGCAAGGCAGCAGGTTTGGATGGTATTGCAGTGGAATTTATTAAGAAAGGGGGTGACTGTATTGTTGACTGGTTGGTAAGGTTATTTAATGTATGTATGACTCATGGTGAGGTGCCTGAGGATTGGCGGAATGCGTGCATAGTGCCATTGTACAAAGGCAAAGGGGATAAGAGTGAGTGCTCAAATTACAGAGGTATAAGTTTGTTGAGTATTCCTGGTAAATTATATGGGAGGGTATTGATTGAGAGGGTGAAGGCATGTACAGAGCATCAGATTGGGGAAGAGCAGTGCGGTTTCAGAAGTGGTAGAGGATGTGTGGATCAGGTGTTTGCTTTGAAGAATGTATGTGAGAAATACTTAGAAAAGCAAATGGATTTGTATGTAGCATTTATGGATCTGGAGAAGGCATATGATAGAGTTGATAGAGATGCTCTGTGGAAGGTATTAAGAATATATGGTGTGGGAGGCAAGTTGTTAGAAGCAGTGAAAAGTTTTTATCGAGGATGTAAGGCATGTGTACGTGTAGGAAGAGAGGAAAGTGATTGGTTCTCAGTGAATGTAGGTTTGCGGCAGGGGTGTGTGATGTCTCCATGGTTGTTTAATTTGTTTATGGATGGGGTTGTAAGGGAGGTAAATGCAAGAGTCCTGGAAAGAGGGGCAAGTATGAAGTCTGTTGGGGATGAGAGAGCTTGGGAAGTGAGTCAGTTGTTGTTCGCTGATGATACAGCGCTGGTGGCTGATTCATGTGAGAAACTGCAGAAGCTGGTGACTGAGTTTGGTAAAGTGTGTGGAAGAAGAAAGTTGAGAGTAAATGTGAATAAGAGCAAGGTTATTAGGTACAGTAGGGGTGAGGGTCAAGTCAATTGGGAGGTGAGTTTGAATGGAGAAAAACTGGAGGAAGTGAAGTGTTTTAGATATCTGGGAGTGGATCTGTCAGCGGATGGAACCATGGAAGCGGAAGTGGATCATAGGGTGGGGGAGGGGGCGAAAATTTTGGGAGCCTTGAAAAATGTGTGGAAGTCGAGAACATTATCTCGGAAAGCAAAAATGGGTATGTTTGAGGGAATAGTGGTTCCAACAATGTTGTATGGTTGCGAGGCGTGGGCTATGGATAGAGATGTGCGCAGGAGGATGGATGTGCTGGAAATGAGATGTTTGAGGACAATGTGTGGTGTGAGGTGGTTTGATCGAGTAAGTAACGTAAGGGTAAGAGAGATGTGTGGAAATAAAAAGAGCGTGGTTGAGAGAGCAGAAGAGGGTGTTTTGAAATGGTTTGGGCACATGGAGAGAATGAGTGAGGAGAGATTGACCAAGAGGATATATGTGTCGGAGGTGGAGGGAACGAGGAGAAGAGGGAGACCAAATTGGAGGTGGAAAGATGGAGTGAAAAAGATTTTGTGTGATCGGGGCCTGAACATGCAGGAGGGTGAAAGGAGGGCAAGAAATAGAGTGAATTGGAGTCATGTGGTATACAGGGGTTGACGTGCTGTCAGTGGATTGAAGCAAGGCATGTGAAGCGTCTGGGGTAAACCATGGAAAGCTGTGTAGGTATGTATATTTGCGTGTGTGGACGTGTGTATGTACATGTGTATGGGGGGGGGGGGGGGTTGGGCCATTTCTTTCGTCTGTTTCCTTGCGCTACCTCGCAAACGCGGGAGACAGCGACAAAGTATAAAAAAAAAAAAAAAAAAAAAAAAAAAAATATATATATATATATATATATATATATATATATATATATATATATATATATAGGATGGTGAACACCTGTATCAAGACGAACACATTTCACACATCTTCCCTGGCGGACGTGAGCACATCAGCGCCACACTGCCCCTGGGGCAGAAGCAACAGGGGGAGCCCGGCACCCCCCCCTCCCCCGTTAACCTCCTCCTCCTCCTCAGCTCTCACGGCCCGACATGCCAGCAGGACCCCTGAGCAAGGTGAGGGACGCCCGACCTTGAGGTCGTCAGTGTTCGTTCTCTCCTCCTGGGCTGGCTCCTACGGCGTCAGCAGCCTGTCGTGCTCGAGATGGGTCGTGCTGACTGTCGTGTCCTGCTGTGAAGTCCAGGCAGGCGCGATTATCGTACCGTCGTGGCGTAATAGTTCGTACCGCCGTACCGTCATGCCCACTAGTCGTACCGTCGTGCGTCATAGCCGTACCGTCGTGCTCACTAGTCGTGCCCGTCGTGCCCACTAGTCGAACCGTCGTACCCACTAGTCGCACCGTCGTACCCACTAGTCGTACCGTCGTACCCACTAGTCGTGCCGTCGTGCCCACTATTCGTACCGTCGTACCCACTAGTCGAACCGTCGTACCCACTAGTCGTACCGTCGTGCTCACTAATCGTACCGTCATGCCCACTAGTCGTACCGTCGTACCCACTAGTCGTACCGTCGTACCCACTAGTCGTACGGTCGTACGCAGTAGACGCACCGCCGTGCTCCAGATCCACACACGTACCCTGGCGCTCTCGTAAAGACATGATCATAATACAGGAGGAGGATAAGTGGCCCGACAACCACCTCCGTTCTCGTAGATCGTATTTACGTCTCCCAGTACGACCGCCGATCAACCTCGACCACACACACACACACACACACACACACACACACACACACACACACACGGGGGTTAGGTCTTCCCCAATGACAGGAGACTTGATTAGAACGTCAGAACCATACACATGATTCTTTCCTCCTCCGCGTGATGCAATTAATGATAATGGTAATGATGATAACAACACGTGGGAGAGTCATTTGAGGCGTAGGTTCACGGACCACCACCACGACCCAGGCAGGTTGGAGGTAACTGAGTGAGGTGGTTGGTTCGTATCCCCACAGTAGGACGAGTTGTGGGTTGTCACGCTTGCCCAGGGAGGCTCCGAAGACCTGTTGGTGGATGGAGACCAATTAAATGAGCTAAGATCATATTTGGCAAGAACACTTTATCTGTCCATGTATGATTCATATTGGTTTCTCTGTTCTTCGTGGAAGTTTACTTTCGGCGTGGCTGTATCACTCCCTCACTTTCCCCTGCTCCTGTTTGGAGCGCAGCCTTGAAGCTTCAGGACCCCCCAAAAATATATAGGGGTTGGGGGTCTAGGGTCCATAGGATTCTAATACTAATAATAATGATGATAATGATAATATCAGTAATGATGATAACAGACATATTCATTTCATCTTTGACGAGCCCATTGTTCGTCGACGGATGAGGTCAGTCAGTATGCACTTGCCAGGGGTGTGTTGGGGTGTGTGTGTGTGTGTGTGTGGGTGGCCGGTGGCCGCCTCGGGCCAGGGATGTGTCGGACGCGGCCCCAAATATATTCAGTCATCAAATATTCCACGGCGGAATGACTGGCGGCCGAGCGTCAGGCCCGGACGTCAGCAGCCAGCTTTGTAATTCAGTCCATCATATTAACTAACTTTACATTTATCAATGAAAATATGTATGGATGTGTTAGGCGTGGGATGGGGTGTGGTGTGGCCTAGCCGTGTTAGCGCCCCTTTTTGACCTTGGGTTGGAGACGTGACGCTGTGGTCTGGTACATGGGAAGGTAAGGCAGACACCCTGCTCCTCTCATGTGCCCCACTCCCTCTGGGGTCGGATCCGTGACGCTTATACATCCCCAGGGGGTGAGACACATGACGCTGGACACCACTTCTGGGTCGATGGCACGGTGTTGGGCACACATCATCCCCTGTGGTCGGTGGTGGTGGGCACACAACATCGCCTGTGGTCGGTGGTGGGCACACATCCCCCCTGTGGTCAGATACACATCCCCTGTGGTCGGATACATGGGGCTGTGGCCTCGCCCCTGGGTTGAACACAGGGCGATGTCCTAATCCCCTGTGGTCGGACGCGAGACATTTGTACACCCCCCTGGGGGTCGTACACATGACGCCGTATACCCTGTGGTCGGACACATGACGCCTGTACACCCCTGGGGGTCGAACATCATCCGGTCAAATCATGAAAACAAGAAATCTATTAACAATTGACGTCTACATCAATTAAACCATATGTATAAATTTTGATTGGAATTGAGAATGTCATAATGAGAGGTTCCAGGATACATATAGACACACACATAAACACATAACACAAGCCATAGGTGCGCGCGCGCGCGCGCACACACACACACACACACACACACACACACACACACACACACACACACACACACACACAAACACACACACACACACACTTCAGGTCAGAGGTCAGGCCATCGCATCATATTGTTTGGCTGCAGGGTCGTACCGTCGTGACGACCTGTCGCTTGGTGGTGGACGGGATGGCCACCTCCCAGAGTGTCGTCTGGCCTAGCCATTGTGTGGTGGAGACAGTAGGAGACACTATGTGGTGGAGACAGTAGGGGACACTGTGTGGTGGAGACAGTAGGAGACACTATGTGGTGGAGACAGTAGGGGACACTGTGTGGTGGAGACAGTAGGGGACACTGTGTGGTGGAGACAGTAGGGGACACTGTGTGGTGGAGACAGTAAGGAGACACTGTGTGGTGGAGACAGTAGGGGACACTGTGTGGTGGAGACAGTAGGGGAGACTATGTGGTGGAGACAGTAGGGGACACTGTGTGGTGGAGACAGTAGGGGACACTGTGTGGTGGAGACAGTAGGGGACACTGTGTGGTGGAGACAGTAGGGGACACTGTGTGGTGGAGACAGTAGGGGACACTGCGTGGTGGAGACAGTATGAGACACTGTGTGGTGGAGACAGTAGGGGACACTGTGTGGTGGAGACAGTAGGGGACACTGTGTGGTGGAGACAGTAGGGGACACTGTGTGGTGGAGACAGTAGGGGACACTGTGTGGTGGAGACAGTAGGGGACACTGTGTGGTGGAAGCTGGGGGTCATGAGAGGTAAAGTACGACCATAAACTTTATCATGAAGAGTCAGTCAGAGACTTGAGTGAGGGTCGTGTAATGTCAGGTGGGTTCCAGCCGTGTTCCCTCACCCTCACGTCGCCTCTCACCTGCGTATCCTCCACCTGATCGTACGGCATTACGTCGACTTACGTCTAGACTCTCACTTCAACCAAAAGCAAACTGACATTTTACATTACCTTAATTACTGACTATAGAAGCAAGCTTTGCTTGTATTTGAATATTTTTTTTTTTTTTTACCACAATTGATCGAGTTGTTAGGAGGGTTGAAGAGGTGCAGGCTGTATGGAAAGAAGAGGGAGAATATGACCAAGAAATTTTAGAGTGAAGTGGAGAAACCTGTCTTTTAGAATGTAAGACAAAAGCATAAGTTGGTGTTGTTAGGGAAGAGACACGGGGAGATAAACAGTTCCAAAGCTGAGTGGTGGGAGGAAAGAAACAGATCAAAACCATCCGTTACCACCGACCACACAGTAATAACCTAGAAATGTTAACATACTGTCCAGCATTTATTGACGTAGATGTATTTAGATCATCTTTTATTTACGGTTGGAACTTGTCCTTGTATTTACGATCAGAACTTATGAGAGCTACGTCTTGAACTGTCTGGAAGGTGTTCGCATACCTGTAGGAACACACCAGCTGGAGGAACCTGGCTTCTCCTCTCGCGACCCCTGATCAGACACTCGTGGGCTCAATCCACTCATCTCCAGCTGAACTGGCTCAGCCAATCACCTGCAGCGGCGCCTCACGGCCAATCACACACTAGCCCCAGTCCCTCTCTTGCGGTAATCGGGTCAGCCAATCAGGTGGCGACAGTTCAGGCGTGAGGCTAATCCTCGTGATGTGTTTACAGACAGATTTGTTGCTGAAGGGCTTCGAGGGTTCCGCTGTTATTGTTTTGTTGACGACATCCTTCACCCCGTCGTGACCTGGACCTGCACTCCTCCACACCCGTCATGACCTTGACCTACTCTCCCTGTGACCCCCCTTCGTAGCCTTCCCTACATTCCTCCACACCCGTCATGACCTTGATCTACACCTTTAGAAAACGATGCTGTGCCCTGGCCTCCAGACTTCGCCAGAAAACGGGGGGTAAACTAGAACAAATACAAAAGAGAACAACAAACCTAATTTCGCCTCCCAGAAATATACCACATCAAAATGCGACTGAGAGATCTAAAATGATTTCCCCTGTAGATAGGCGCAGACTCCAAGGAAACCTAATAAGAGGCTTTTAGACACTAAATTTAGGTAGTGTAACCCGCCATGTGTTCTTCATATTAGACCGAGCGATACAGCGAAGGGAAATAATGGCATAAAGTTAGAATGAGGGAGATGTCATACAAGCATGGTCAACATTTCCCTCACCAGAGAAATGATTTAGGACTCCGGTGGACACTAATGTCAAATACGTCTGACCACAGGCTATCAGAGCATTTGAGATACAGTTAAACAAACACTGTAAAACAATCGATCACGATTCAATAAACCTATTTAGTGAATACTAGTGTAACACATATATATAACAACTCTCTTCTTTGTGGTATAAAGGCTGAAGTACTCCCTCCTCCTTCCCTCGATGTATCTATGTATCCATCAGCTGAAAGCGGATGGAAATCGTATCCGGTCCTTCTGTCTTATAGAATATTAAAACCAGTATAATCTTTCCTCAGTGCCTGGGGTTTCTTCATAGCTGTTTTCTTGCCGGCTGATGTTGCCGGAGGGTGTGGCGTGGGTGGGGAGGAGCCTTCTGCTGTATCTCCATCTATAGTGGTAGGCGGGGAGGAGCCTTCTGCTGTACTATCCTGTCTCCATCTATGTGGTGGGTGGGGAGGAGCCTTCTGCTGCACTATCCTGTCTCCATCTATAGTGATGGGTGGGGAGGAGCCTTTTGCTGCACTATCCTGTCTCCATCTATAGTGATGGGTGGGGAGGAGCCTTCTGCTGTACTATCCTGTCTCCATCTATAGTGATGGGTGGGGAGGAGCCTTCTGCTGTACTATCCTGTCTCCATCTATAGTGGTGGGTGGGGAGGTGCCTTCTGTTGCACTACCCTGTCTCCATCTATGTGGTGGGTGGAGAGGAGCCTTCTGCTGTACTATCCTGTCTCCATCTATAGTGGTGGGTGGGGAGGTGCCTTCTGTTGCACTACCCTGTCTCCATCTATGTGGTGGGTGGGGAGGAGCCTTCTGCTGCACTATCCCCTCTCCATCTATATAGTGTCGGGAAAAATAGAGTCCTATAAGTGTTCTTCAGCAGGTAACCTCGTCATGGACCATCAGGTCTCCTGTTATCTGTTCTCCCCCGAATCAAAACCCTTAACCTCCCCTCCCACACTTAACACCAACACTCTCTCTCTCTCTCTCTCTCTCTCTCTCTCTCTCTCTCTCTCTCTCTCTCTCTCTCTCTCTCTCTCTCTCTCTCTCTCTCTCTCTCTCTCTCTCTCTTCCCGTCTGGTATCTCCCACAATAACCAGATTACTCTCCCTCCCGGAGTTTTGAGGAGCCACACACTCGCACACACACACACACACACAGACACACAGACACACACAGACACACACACACACACGCACACACACACACACACACACACACACACACACACACACACACACACACACACACACACACACACACACACACACACACGAAATTTGGTGGCCCCTGTTTTTCCAGTGGTCGCAATTACCTGCGTTAAGCGGCAGCTGGGCCGTCCACACCTCCGACAGGCGTAGTGGGTAATAGGTAGGCATAGTAGATGAAGGCCCTGGAGGGGGCTAACGATCTTTGTGTCATCATGGTTAAGCTCTCATTACCTTAATACTACCATAGTTCAGTTGTCTACGTCACCGGGAGTGAGGGTGTGGGTGGGAGGTGAGGGTGGGTTGGGTTGGTGGTGGTAGGGGTCATGAGAGGTCGTGTGATGGTGTTGTTAGCTCGGACCATCCCACACGTCGGCCTCTGGTCCTAGGAGAGAGGGAGGTCGGGGGAGTGTGGTCTCCCCTCTCGTCAGTCGTGTTTCTGGTGACCCCGGCCGCCGTCTGACCACTGAAGCCCATTGGTGGGGTGAGCGTGCGGGCGTATGGGCGTGCGGGCGGAGGGAGCCTCGATTGTGTTCTTAACTTCATCCACGTAACAAGAAACCCCTCCTCCCCCCGCCCCGAGAGTTGGTTACGACCCTTTTTGGTATACCTTGGAGGATTGGTTGGTTTAGGTTGACGAACCCGTGGCTAGACGTGGGCAAGGTGCCTGTGTTTGACCCGCGAAGCCAGCCAGGGGAGTGGCAAACACGTCTGCCGGCTGTGCGAACGAACAAAATAGCGAGGGAACAACAGGTGGTGACCGGGAGGGAGAGGAGGGGAAAAAAAAAAGCAAACATGGACGGGTTTTGTAATCATCGCGTGTCACACTCTCCTGTTCACACAGTGAGAAATGAAACATACAGAGGACTCTATGCGCGTGAAAAATAAATGAATTATTTGCCAGTGTGATAGAGTTGACCTCCATTTTTTGACAGGAGACTCATCCATGAGGAAAAAAAGAGTAAATAATGATAGAATGCGAAGTTCAAGGACACTGATGCTCGAATCAAGGTCGGGGAGTGACGAACGGAGGGGGGAATAATAGAACTGATATTATCTATTCTCTGTTTGACGATAGACGATAGACGGGTCGTGGGAGTTAGAGGATAACGTAAGGTGAAGAGTGCGACGGTCTGGCTGTGGGAGGAAAGAAGTAAACATGACATTGGCCAACAGTCCTCCAGTTGGGCAGTGGAAGGGAAGAAGTAGACGTCGCAACCCTCCTCCAGTTTAGCCAGTGTAATACCATCCAGGTGTTTAATGCTCTTACTGCCTGTGCTGAAGATTCGTACCCGCCCGTGTTGAAGATTCGTACCCGTCCGTGCTGAAGATTCGTACCCCGTCCGTGCTGAAGATTCGTACCCCGTCCGTGCTGAAGATTCGTACCCCGTCCGTGCTGAAGATTCGTACCCCGTCCGTGCTGAAGATTCGTACCCCGTCCGTGCTGAGGATTCGTACCCGTCCGTGCTGAAGATTCGTACCTGTCCGTGCTGACGATTCGTACCCCGTCCGTGCTGAGGATTCGTACCCGTCCGTGCTGAAGATTCGTACCGTCCGTGCTGAAGATTCGTACCCGTCCGTGCTGAAGATTCGTACCCGTCCGTGCTCAAGGTACTTCACGTATTCTATGGGTCCTCGAGCACCGGTTCAACCACGACTGAGAGTTACCTTACCTTCTCAATGCTAAATGATCGTGTCCGGTAACACGTTAGTGGACAACATACACCGCTGTCTGTGATCGCTACCTGTGGCGACTATGTGTTAAGGGCAGTGAGTTTCCCCACACACTCGTGTTGCCTCGTCTCTTAATCTTGTATATATATATTTACCGAATCTTTTAACTCCTGTTTACATACACACATACACGCACCCCAGCTTTACCCAGCTACCCTTTTATCGACCAAGAGCAGGATGAACTGTTGGGATTGGCTGTGGGCCGACTACCGCGCCCAGGTTTCGAACCCTGGTTGGGCCCGTGCGGGAACCATGTTCAGCGACGCTAACTACTAACACCACGGGGGCCCGTGTGTGTGTGTGTGTGTGTGTGTGTGTGTGTGTGTGTGTGTGTGTGTGTGTGTGTGTGCGCGCGCGCGCGTGTGTGTGTATAGGCCTGCTTAACGATGGCTTAAGTTATAAAACATACACTATTAACTGCCTGGCCACTTTGAGTACTGCCTTTGCCTTAATTCCCCCAAAGTTACGAGGTGAAGGAAAAATAAATAACGAGATTTGTGTAAAAAGTTGCCATTGAGAAGTGAGCAGCTTCTTGCCACACATCATCAATTATAGCTAACTTCTGGGCCGACTTTTATGGACACAAACTTGACAGGGTTTTAAACGCTAACTCGTAAGGCCAATTTGCATATGTAGATCCCCACCAGCAGCGGTGCGTTGCGTACGGGGAAAAGTTGAAAATAAGAAGTTTGAACTTCCTTATATCCTGGGTGTTGGTGACTGCTACTGTGAGGACAGAAAACGTATGGTAGGCCATGATGACGGACGACTTATAAGTTGGAGACCAAAAATATAATGAAATCTTCTGTTCCTCTTCACAGATGAGCAGTCTGTGTACCGTAAATTTGGATATAAACTCCTGCTCACAATTCTTAGACTATATAGGTATACATTTTGTGTTTCCATACCTGGTGGCCGTTTCCTACGTTAACCAGATAGCGCTAGGAATAGAGAAAAAAAGAAAAGAAGAAGGCGCGCGTTTGCTCACGTCCACTGTTCATGTATGTGTCGTGCACCACCGACTCCCTATTCGTAGGTAAGACCCACAGACCTTCTCGTGGTTTTCCCTCGCAAGCTTCACGTACCTTGTTTCAACCCATTGACACCACGTCGTCCCCCGTGTGACGGGAATGTTACGCCCATTAGCGGCTACAATCAGGGGAGAGGAAATGAGAGATGTCTTGAGGTAGCTTAGCCGCTGGTCCGTCTGGGTCTTAACCCCAGCAGGAGTTTCTGTGGCACACACACACACACACACACACACACACACACACACACACACACACACACACATACACACACACACACACACACACACACACACACACACACACACAGCTGTGGTCCGGGTCTCTGGTGAACAATATCAACCATTTTACACACAGGTTCGTGTTATGGTGTACCCACTAACAGCACCACAGTCGATAATGGTCAGAAAAAACCTAAGATATCTCCGAACTTGAAGGGGGGAAAAAACCCCAACGATATTATTCCCCGAGGTGGAAGATATTTGAAGACCAAATACCCATCATTATTGGCTCAGGTTTTTCTTGGTGTGAACTACCCGACAATCGAGGGAAGTAGCGAGGGTGAGGAGAACGAGGGGTTGTCGCAGTCGTTGGTGTCCCCAGGCAGGTGTTCTGTTTAATACGAGGGAGTGGCGGAGGGGGAGGAACTGCCTGCCGGGGGAGTCACGGACGATATTCAAGGCTTGGTGAAGGTTAAGTGGACTCGTGAGACCACAGCGTCACCGCTTCGTCAGGAGGTAGGGCTGGGAGGAGACCAGAGCGTCACCGCTTCGTCAGGAGGTAGGGCTGGGAGGAGACCACAGCGCCACCGCTTCGTCAGGAGGTAGGGCTGGGAGGAGACCAGAGCGTCACCGCTTCGTCAGGAGGTGGTGGTTAGAACTCCCTCCTCCTGTGGTGGTGGAGACTTCCTCCAGCTACACCTGTTGTGGAGGTGGTTATGGTGGTGGGGCTGTGGCAGGAGGTGGTGCTGAGGGCTTCTTCCTCCCGTGGTGTTGGAGTGACCCCGGATGTCCCGTGGACGACCGTGTGTGTGTGTTGTCCCAGGACGTCCCGTGACTGGGTGATGTCCTTAGATGGTCGTGTCCTCCGGTTGTGTTCATGGCGGGTTTACCTGGATGGTCATATGCATGGGAATCGTCGTCCTGGGCTGGTCCTGTCCGGACGGTCGTTAGATCATGTCCTCACACGGGTCGTGGGTCGTGCTCTACCATCAGTAGCGGTGTGGGATGTTCCTGCGAGTCTCGTTCCTGCTCGTGGGGCGGCGCGGCCCCGCCGGTAATGGGTCCCCCGGGGGGCGCGGACGGACGGTCTCCACCCCCGGCTGCCACAAGTGGTGGTCCTAACCCCTTTGAGTACAATGGAACGACACCTTGAGCACGACGCTACGACCCATGAGTACGACGGGACACCACCTCGAGCACGACGGTAAGCTCCACGGGACGACACCTTAATCACCACAGTACGACCCATGAACTCGACGGTACGACACAGTAAGCACGACAGTACCACCCATGAGCACGACGGGACGGCACATCGAGCACGACGGTACGACACCTTGGGCATGACGGCCTCGTCCTTGACCTGACCCTTCAAGTGTGTCGGGTCAGATGCCATTCCAAGACTCAGACAGACCTCCGGCTATAGACAGACGGCATGGTTGATGAGGGTTCGAACCCGGCCAGATGCAAATCGATGATGAGGCGGAGTGCAAGGAGAGGAGCAAGTCATGACCTTAATATTGCAGGAAACAGACTACAGGAGCGTGTGCGTGTCAGGGGCACCTGCTGGGGATTGACACAACACCCATGATTTTCGACGGATTGATAAAGGAGATGAATGATCTCTCGGCTGGCGTTTAAAGCACAAGGGTAAAGGAAGCATTGTGAGAGATACGACATTATGTTATGACTGAATTGCATTACACATTACCAGCCTCTGATGGCGAAGGTCCAACGAAGGGCAACAATTACTCTCTACTGTTAAAAGGTGGTTATGTCTGTTGACATGCCGCGGAAGTTGCCAGACACACGATGATTAACCTGCAGACATAGTTGCCAATAATAATTCGCCCATTTCCTTGGCAGATTAGACACTGCTAGCTGTTAGGTATTTTTTTTTCCCTTTAGGAAAATATGATTTTATTCTATAGGAGATATGAAGAGGGACGAATGGAGGGGGTGAGTCGTTGTACCACTGAAGAATGCCATTCCACCGTTCTCCAAGCCCTCGTAGGAGCGAGCGAACGAGGGTGCGCAGGATCCGAACCGCAAGTGTTCATGGATTTAAGAGAGGGAATCGACCCAACAAGAAAACGAAACTGGACATAAATCCATCAACTGCAGGAGGAAGAAGAACTAGGGAGAAGCCAACTACATTTCAAATATCGTCGTCAACATCGAAGTGTCAGCAGTGGCCGGTTCTGAGATCGTAGGAAAGACACATCGACGAGACATCATAGTAACGTGATGCAGGGTTTGTGAAGAAGTTCCTCCCGTGGGATGAGAATGACAGATGTCTCTAGTGGCGTCTGTGATGAGACTGAGGGAGGAAGTACGATGAAGAAATAGAAAAGTCAAGAGTTGATGGGGTGATGATTATAGAGCCTCCGCTTCCTCTGTGCAGTTACTTACTTGTGAAAACACACACACACACACACACACACACACACACACACACACACACACACACACACACACACACACATCCTACGGTTAGGATTCCCAAGTATTTTAACGAGGACAAACATGTATTCCTCTCATGCTGGAAAGGTTTCCTAACCAGAGAGAGCAATGTGTGTTTCTTATTTATTGAAATCGTTAAATTCGTTAACAAATGTAGAAAAAAAATGTCGACTTTATGCCCCTCAGACCTTGAAAACCGTGGCATCAAATGTTTACCAAATGGCGTCCTAGCTTCGTCTCTTCGATGTCTATCAACTGACTTTTATTTCTCTCTTGTGTCTCCCCTGATGATGTGATTATGACACGAAAGTGCACTTGGGAACGTATCGTGTTTCATTTTCCCCGTGGACTCATAGGAATATATGATTATCATGATTATCTTT
>NC_092231.1:7213196-7220696 GCF_036320965.1 Panulirus ornatus
GGGGCACGATAGTAGGGATGGTACAGTCGCCTCGTAGGGTCGCACCGCCGTACCGTCGTGCTCAAGAGGTCGTCGTACCGTTGCATCAGGTTCGCCCGTCAATATCAGCGCCAGCCGTGGGCCGGGACCCGCCCTGGGCCGCCAACGCACACGGTTGTTGGCAACCACCGGCCTCACTCCCTCACTCCCTTCTGACACTAGCTCGGACCTCCGCTGATTGGATGAGGCGGACTGATTAGCTTAGGATTAAATAACGCCAGTGGACGTCAGGGCTGGACGGAATTATATATATATATATATATATATATATATATATATATATATATATATATATATATATATATATATATATATATTCATTTTGTCCCGTGAGGTAAACTTGGGTTAAAGGGAGAGACTTGACGTGCGAAGGAGTGATGAGACACACACACACACACACACACACACACACACGTGTTATCTACATTCGTCATGTAGCAATAATAAAGATAACTGAGCAGGTGTTCCTTTCATCATCTGGTGACGTCCCTCTATACACCGTGGCTCCCTGCCTCATTTGTGATGGGTTTATTGACGTGTGTACCGCCAGCCCTCACCACACACACCAGCAGCCCACTCCAGCTACCAGCCCACTCCATCACCACACACCAGCAGCCAACACCACACACCAGCAGCCCACTCCAGCTACCAGCCCACTCCATCACCACACACCAGCAGCCAACACCACACACCAGCAGCCCACTCCAGCTACCAGCCCACTCCATCACCACACACCAGCAGCCAACACTACTCACCAGCCCACTCCAGCACCACTCACCAGCCCACTTCACAACCTCCCCAAACCTCCTGGAAAACCTCGACGTTCTCGCCCCAGTAAACAAGACAGGGTCGAGATCGTAGGATGCTAGGCTAGGGCAGGGTTACTGACTGTGGGCAGCACCCCCATCACCCCTTTCACCCGAAACACAACAGAATCATGACACTGCTCCACGTCAGGGCAGGAGGGCCACACTCTCCGTCCGTAGTTCGTGATGGCATTGTCATTCAATGAGACGATAAATAATGACCCTAGATAATTCGCGATCCAAATTAATTGCTTTTTTTCGTTTGCAAAAATGTATGATGGTTGGTGTGTCAGCGTAATGGCAAGTGGGTTACTGTACCTCGAAGGGTTACTGACGGACAAGACTGTGTCCCGCTCCCCCTACCCAGCGATTTAATGCATATGATGACCCAAGTCATGGAGGCAAGACCTGGACGTCCGCCAGGGGCATTATGCGTTCTCGCTGATGTTTTACCCCCAAGTAATAATGCCCAGACGGCCCAGACTCTCTGCTGGGGGGTTCATGTTGAAACTGAGGGCATGATATTTAGAGTACCTCTTGTCCTCACCAAATGGACACTTGTTCTGATGCTAATGTCATTTCAAAGCTTGTTTACCTAATGGCGTCCTAGCTGTGTCTCTTCGTCGTATATCAACTGACTGTTATATTTCTCTCTTGTTTCACCCTTGATGATGTGATTATGACACGAAAGTGCACTTGGGTACTTATCGTGTTTCATTTTCCCCGTGGACTCATATATATATATATATAATATATAAATATATATAATAATATATATATATATAATATATATATATATATATATATATTATATTTCTTTTCCCTTTCAAGGGAGTGGAAGCGTTTAAGATAATTATAGATGGTATTAATCACCATAGTTATTAAGTTTGTTCGATATTGCAGAACTCAAGGGGGAGTGTGACTGCCCCCCCCTTCCATTTCCGTCACGTGCGCCCCAATCAGCAGCTGTATACAATCGTCTACAGTTGTGAGGTGATTCATTGTCCCCAACCCACAAGCGCTCTCGACCTGAGCTCGTCTGTGGCCAGGAATGTGCCTGGCGATCCCATGCTTTTAGCGCGAAGCGAACATCAAACCTCTGATGGTGTGTGTGTGTGTGTGTGTGTGTGTGTGGTGTGTGTGTGTGTGTGTGGTGTGTGTGTGTGTGTGTGTGTGAGGGGTTTCTGCGTGGAGCCATCAGCCTGCTGGAGGCGGAATGTCTTTTTATTTCTCGAAGGCTCTGACCTTTGACCCATGGCGATCCCTCCGTATTAGTAATGCTCCATTTACCTTCGCGATCATATTGGCTTTTCCTGAAACTGTGTAGTGTTAATCAGCGCACAGTCTCGCAGGCCTTGGATTTCCTTGAGCAAGACGGTACATCTGCCTCTTGAGCGCAACGGTACGATCTCGAGGAAGATGGTACGATCTCGAGGAAGATGGTACGATCTCGAGGAAGATGGTACGACCTCGGAGGAAGACGGTACGACCTCGAGGAAGATGGTACGACCTCGGGGAAGACGGTACGACCTCGAGGAAGACGGTTACGACCTCGAGGAAGATGGTACGACCTCGAGGAAGACGGTACGACCTCGAGGAAGATGGTACGACCTCGGGGAAGACGGTACAACCTCG
Organism: Panulirus ornatus; assembly: GCF_036320965.1. Lineage (NCBI taxonomy): Eukaryota > Metazoa > Arthropoda > Malacostraca > Decapoda > Palinuridae > Panulirus > Panulirus ornatus. The sequence continues at coordinate 7,215,677 of NC_092231.1, forward strand.
AGGAAGACGGTACGACCTCGAAGAAGATGGTACGGTCCCTTGAGCAAGACTGTACGATCCATGAGCAAGACGGTACGAGCCCTTGAGGGAAACGGTACGGATTCTTGAGCCAAACGGTACTGCCAAGGTCTTTGAGCTAAGACGGTACAGACCCATGAGCACGACGGTACGACCTCTTGAGGAAGACGGTACGAAGCCTTCACCATGATTGCATCATTCTTGAGCACCGGTACTGCAAAACTTTGGGTGTGTTGGTCCGTGGTTTGATCCTGACCACCAGGAGGATCAAGGTCAAAAGTCAGGTCAATCATATACCCAGGGGCGGCCGAAGGTACCGTCATGGGCAAGAGTCGTACCGTCGTCTTCCAGGGTCGTAACTTCATGTCCAGGGGTCGTACCATCGTGCTCCAGGGTCGTAACGTCATGTCCAGGGGTTTTGCCGTCGTGTTCCAGGGTCGTGCCGTCACGTAGGGAGAGAGAGAGAGAGAGAGAGAGAGAGAGAGAGAGAGAGAGAGAGAGAGAGAGAGAGAGAGAGAGAGAGAGAGAGAATAAGTAAGTGAAAACATGGGAGGAGAGGTCCGCAGAGTTCCTCACTAGATAGATAGATAGATAGATAGATAGAGAGAGAGAGAGAGAGAGAGGAGAGAGAGAGAGAGATGAGAGAGAGAGAGAGAGAGAGAGGAGAGAGAGAGAGAGAGAGAGAGTGACGAGAGGAATAGATACATACCATATATTAATTTTCTTTCTGCTGTGTTGATGCGTCTGCTGGATACAGTTTCCAGCAGTCTCGTTTGGCCTGGAAAGGACGGCCCGTGAACTACACGGGAGTTCCCATGATCTTCTGTATTGGTCGAGCTGTGTTGTGATTCTTATATTCCTTTGTGCGTCCTGACTACCCCCAACCACGAGCCATCCATCCTGCTTCCTCTCCTCCCTCCACCACCACCACCACTAAGCCCATCGTTGCTGCTTCCCTACAGCCCTATCCTTTGGCTGTCCGTCGACCGGCCAGGCCAGCGGCACCATACTGTCCCCTTGCGTTCGACACAGCCCCTGCCTCCCGGACCTCCACCTTGTGGGGGATGTAAGCCCTAATAAGCCAGGAGGTGTTGATCACGTCAACAAGGACAGAGAACACCTGTACTCACTCCCTCCCCCTCCCCGCGCGCGAGGGTGGGTTAATTTGGTCCCCTTTGATGCCTGGGGGTCTCCACTCTCTCCCGCAACCGAGTCTTTTCATCATGAATAAATCCGGGAAACGAACCGCGTGTGTAGACTTTTAGAAGCCCCTTTTGTTATTAAATCTTATCGCCGCCTCGTTCGCCACGATATTTCCCGACTTATCATGGAAAACCATACGAAGCCTTTGAGCCGATTAATTGGGAGGGAGCAAAAACATAGACACACACAGACCTCACGGATCACTAGATCTAGAAGAATTGTTTTTCGTTCCCTGTGAATGATTCGCAGAAGAAGAGAGGTTTGTGTCTGGTGGTCCCCTGCGTATAATGCCCCCCCCCTTTTTTTTCCCCTCTCTCTCTCTCTTCTCCTCCCCTCTCTCTCTCCTCCCTTTCCCCAAAAAGTTCCCCCGTCAAGCAAAAATTAAAATGGGGAGAAAATAACCCCCCTTTCCCCCCCCGCGCTCCCCCTTCTTTTTTCCCCTAAGCCAGTTGTACATGGGGGAAGCTGACATTTAAAGAGACGGAACAAAAATAAACTTCTATTTTATTCCCGCACGCTTAAGGCATTTCACCTCCCCCCCCCTTCCCCTTCTTCCCCTCTCCCCCCTTCTTTCTCTCAAGTTTTAAAAAGGGTACGACAAAAAGGGGGGGGGGCCTTTTTACTGTAGGAGGATTTTATCATTACAAAACCCCGGGACGCTCGCTTCTTGATTTAAACCCAGCCCAAAACGAAGCGTTTCTCCGAATCCTGGCTTCATCCTTGCGACCGGGCGAGTTCTATAGCTTCACTCTCTTCCCGGGACCCTTTTCCCTGTTTTAATGGACGGAGTTCATATTTTGAAAAGAAGGAGAAAGTGGCTCGTTCATTTTGTGGGAAAAGAAAACTGCCGGGAAAACCAAAACAGTCGGGGGAAATCGAGTCCTCCCCAAGGCTTCGGTTTGAATCTGGCTCGATGTACGATAAGAGATTCAAACCCCCGTCGGTTTTCTCTGCTGTGGGGAGTCAGGGCCAGCCCACCATGACCGGGAAAACATGCAGAAAGGGAAATTTTTTTTTAAGACCTACCCAATTTTGCCTCCCCCCCCCCAGAAATCTATAATAAAAAGGTTACTTTATTTAAAAGAATGAACCGTGAATGAACTGAGTGGTGAATGAGGCGAGTGGTCATAGAATGAAGGAGCGAAGTCGTCTGTGTAACAAAACCACCATTGATTGCTGTGGTAAGTTGCCACAGTGGGATTCTTTGTTTGGGCCTCCTCTCTCCTCTCTCTCTCTCTCTCTGTGTGTGTGTGTGTGTGTGTGTGTGTTTTTTCCTTTTGGGGGCCCGTCGAGCGGGTCGTGGGGGTAGTGTCGCGCCCTTTGACCCTACTTTTACGGGTAGATCCGGGGAGGGGACGGGTTTTGGCCCGGCTTGGGGGGGGGGGAAGGGGGAAAGCATGGTGTTTCACCCCCACACTTTTTTAGTTTTTTTTTGCCCTGGAGGGAGGAAGAGGGGTGTGGCCTGGGGGGGCTGTGGGGGGGAAGGGGGAAAGGGAGGGGGGGGGTTCGACTCCCCCCTTTGTCCTTGATGATGGGGAAGGGGGGGGAAGGAGGGGGTGGTTTTTGGAAAGGGGTCAGCTGGAGTCTGGGAGGCTCTGAAGACTTTCTCGCGACAGGATCAACTTTTGTTATGATTTTACCTTTAAGTTAGGTCCTCGGGGACACACACACACACACCCCACACACACACACACACAAAAACACACACCACACACCATGTGATTTTTTTCCCCCTATCCCTGGGGATGGGGGAAAAAGGGAATACTTCCCACGTATTCCCTGCGTGTGTAGGGCGCCCAAAAAGGGAAGGGAGCGGGGGGCTGGAAATCCCCCCCTCTTTTTTTTTTTTTTTTTTTTTTCCAAAAAAGGAACAGGAAGGGGCCGGGTGAGGATTTCCCTCAAAGGCCCAGCCCTCGTTTTTTGTACCTCGCAAACGGGGGAAATGGCGAATAGTATGAAAAAATTATATATAATAAATATATTTATTATATATTTTAAAATTATTATATTTTAAATTTATAATTTTTTATATATATTTTTAATGCAACGTGTGCATCCGAAATGTTGGGGAAACGGGTCGTAGGGCTGGGTAGGGCCCCTGGGTGGGGCACGATAGTGGGGAGGTACATCGCCCGTAGGGTCGCACCGCCGTACCGTCGTGCTCAAGAGGTCGTCGTACCGTTGCATCAGTTCGCCCTAATATAGGCCAGCCGTGGGCCGGGACCCCCCCTGGGCCGCCAAGCACAGGTTGTTGGCAACCAGGCCTCATCCCCACTCCCTTCTGACACTAGCTCGGACCTCCGTTTTGGGGATGGGGCGGATGATTACTTAGGATTAAAAGCAGTGGAGTCAGGGCGGGGAGGGAAATTTTATATATATTATATAATTTTATATATATTTATTATTATATATTTAGATATATTTATTAATTCTTTTGTCCGTGGGTTAAATTGGGGTTAAAAGGGAGGACTTGATTTGCGAAGGAGTGATGACACACACACACCACACACGGTTATCACATTCGTCATGTAGCAATAATAAAGATAACTGAGCAGGGGTTCCTTTTTATCATTGGGCTCCCTTTACACCCTGGCTCCCTGCCTCATTTTTTGATGGGTTTAATTGACGTGTGTACCGCCAGCCCTCACCACACACACCACACCCACTCCGCTACCAGCCCACTCCTTTCCACACACCCGCAGCCAACACCCCACACCACAGCCCACTCCAGTACCACCCACTCCATCCCACACACCAGCAGCCAACCCACACACCACAGCCCACTCCCAGCTACCAGCCCCCTCCATCACCACACACCACACCAAAATATCACCCGCCCACTCCAGCAAACCACTCCCCCCCCCACTTCACAACCTCCCCAAACCTCCCGGAAAAAAAACCCGCCGTTCTCGCCCCAGTAAACAAGACGGGTCGAGTCGTGGATCAGGGTTGGCAGGGTTACTGACTGTGGGCGCACCCCCCTCACCCCCCTTTTTCCCAAAACCCAAAAGAATCAGGACCTGCCCACGTCAGGCGGAGGGCCCCTCTCCGTCCGTAGTTTGTGATGGCATTGTCATTCAAAAGAGACGATAAAAAATGACCCTAGTAATTCGCGATCCAAATTAATTGCTTTTTTTCGTTTGCAAAAATGTTTTTGGTTGGTGTGTCAGCGTAATGGCAAGTGGGTTCGTATCGAAAGGGTTAACGGCAAAACTGTGTCCCGCTCCCCCTACCCAGCGATTTAATGCATATGATGACCCAAGTCATGGAGGCAAGACCTGGACGTCCGCCAGGGGCATTATGCGTTCTCGCTGATGTTTTACCCCCAAGTAATAATGCCCAGACGGCCCAGACTCTCTGCTGGGGGGTTCATGTTGAAACTGAGGGCATGATATTTAGAGTACCTCTTGTCCTCACCAAATGGACACTTGTTCTGATGCTAATGTCATTTCAAAGCTTGTTTACCTAATGGCGTCCTAGCTGTGTCTCTTCGTCGTATATCAACTGACTGTTATATTTCTCTCTTGTTTCACCCTTGATGATGTGATTATGACACGAAAGTGCACTTGGGTACTTATCGTGTTTCATTTTCCCCGTGGACTCATATATATATATATATATATATATATATATATATATATATATATATATATATATATATATATATATATATATATATATATTTCCCTGGGGATAGGGGAGAAAGAATACTTCCCACGTATTCCCTGCGTGTCGTAGAAGGCGACTAAAGGGAAGGGAGCGGGGGGGCTGGAAATCCTCCCCTCTCGTTTTTTTTTTT
>NC_092231.1:7228196-7233196 GCF_036320965.1 Panulirus ornatus
ACCGAGAGGAGGAGGAGGCTGGGGGCAGGAGGAGGAGGAGGAGGAGACTGGAGGAGGAGGGAGGAGGAGGCTAGGGGCAGGAGGAGGCTGGAGGAGGAGGAGACTGGAGGAGGAGGGAGGAGGAGGCTAGGGGCAGGAGGAGGCTGGGGGCAGGAGGAGACTGGAGGAGGAGGCTGGGGACGGCAGGAGGAGGAGGAGGAGGAGGCTGGGGGCAGGAGGAGGAGGAGGCTGGAGGAGGAGGCTGGGGACGGCAGGAGGAGGAGGAGGAGGTGGTAGGTTCTTAAGGTAGTACCCCTGGCACAGTGCCTGGCTGGGGCCACTATACTACAGGTGTGTCCCTCACCACCACCACACCTCACGTCTTGTCCGTCCTCATGACCCTCCCTCATCTGCCTCATCCTCGTGGTAACGCTCTTCCCCCTATGCTCCCTCCCTCCCTGCACTCTCTCTCTCTCTCTCTCTCTCTCTCTCTCTCTCTCTCTCTCTCTCTCTCTCTCTCTCTCTCTCTCTCTCTCTCTCTCTCTCTCCCCTCTGTTCCGCAGTGTTCCGGTGAGTGCTACGCACTAGCCCTGCTTCATCGTAGATTCTCACCGTCGGTAGGTAGGTAGGTAGGTGTCTAGATAGCTATATAGGTTGGTAGGTATCTAGATAACTATGTATATACGTAAGTAGGTAGGCAGATATGTAGGTAGGTAGGTATCTAGATAACTATGTATGTACGTAAGTAGGTAGGCAGATAGATAGGTAGGTAGGTATCTAGATAACTACGTATGTATGTAAGTAGGTAGGCAGATATGTAGGTAGGTAGGTATCTAGATAAGTATGTATGTACGTAAGTAGTAGGTAGGTAGGTAGGCATCTGGATAACCATGTGCGTAAGTAGGTAAGTAGGTAGGTATCTAGATAACTCCGTATGTACGTAGGTAGGTAGGTGGTAGGTAAGTAGGTAGGGTGGCTAGGTAGGTAGGTAGATAGGTTGGTATATAGGTAGGTTGGTAGGTAAGTAGGTAGGGTGGTAGGTAGGTAGGTAGGTAGGTTGGTATATAGGTAGGTTGGTAGGTAAGTAGGTAGGGTGGTAGGTAGGTAGGTAGGTAGGTTGGTATATAGGTAGGTTGGTAGGTAAGTAGGTAGGGTGGTAGGTAGGTAGGTAGGTAGGTTGGTATATAGGTAGGTTGGTAGGTAAGTAGGTAGGGTGGTAGGTAGGTAGGTAGGTAGGTTGGTATATAGGTAGGTTGGTAGGTAAGTAGGTAGGGTGGTAGGTAGGTAGGTAGGTAGGTAGGTTGGTATATAGGTAGGTTGGTAGGTAAGTAGGTAGGTAGGTAGGTAGGTAGGTTGGTATATAGGTAGGTTGGTAGGTAAGTAGGTAGGGTGGTAGGTAGGTAGGTTGGTATATAGGTAGGTCGGTAGGTAAGTAGGTAGGTAGGTAGGTAGGTAGGTAGGTAGGTAGGTAAGTAGGTAGGTAGGTAGGTAGGTAGGTAGGTAAGTAGGTAGGTAGGTAGGTAGGTAGGTAAGTAGGTAGGTAGGTAGGTAGGTAGGTATGTTTGAAGGTCGTGATGTGTTATTGTATGGAGGGCTCTCCTTCCACAACCAGACCGTCGAACTGGCTGAGGGTTGTGATGTCTGCTTCTTCCCTTCCACAACCAGACCGTCGAACTGGCTGAGGGTTGTGATGTCTGCTTCTTCCCTTCCACAACCAGACCGTCGAACTGGCTGAGGGTTGTGATGTCTGCTTCTTCCCTTCCACAACCGGACCGTCGAACTCTTAACCTTCTTCTTATACAGATGAAGAAATAGCACAGAACCACACGTCTCCACACGTCAACGCACAACCTACACCTCCCCCACCCCCCCAACACAACACAACAAACAACAACCGTTCACGGCACTGTAAACAACTTTGTTTGTGAGTTCACTATAACTTGATAACTTGATAACTTGATAAATACGTACTTATATGACTGTACTTATGTGATTATTACACGAAAGGGCACTTGGGAACTTATCGTGTTTCACTTCCCATTGGACTCATAGGAATATATATATATATATATATATATATATATATATATATATATATATATATATATATATATATATATATATATATATATAACTCTGTGTGTGTGTGTGTGTGTGTGTGTGGCCAAAGTAGAAATTAATGTCTAACTACCAGTAAGGTCATTACTCTCCCCCAACGACCATAGTTACATATTACCACTGGGGTCACGACACGAACCATTTAGGTCCTGCCGAGACCGAAATTACGTCGTTACTGGTGGTCAAGCGAACTACTCATTAAGCCTGATTACGTCATCAGGCCAAGATGACCCAAGTTAAAGGTAATTCGAGTCGGGGGAAGGGGGGGCGGGGCGGAGGTGGTGGTGGTCAAGTCGTTTATTACAAGTTTATGCTTTAAGTTAGTTCATGGGTGAGACCCCAAAGTGAAGGTCAGTTTGAGCTTATCAAGTCAGGTCAAGCTGAAGCGGGTCACGTGATTTCATCAGTTGGGTGTGTGTGTGTGTGTGTGTGTGTGTGTGTGTGTGTGTGTGCGTCGTGCTGTTTATGACCAGTTGTCGCGAGGGGTCGAGGCACGCGATGACGTACGTGGATTCGTTCGTGACGCGAATTTCGCATGGGGCAAGGACGGGTTCTGGTGGGGGAAGATGGGGGTTGGGTGGGTGGGTGGGGCAGAGGGTGTGGGTTAAGTGGCTTACCTATACGAGGAGGAGGGAGTGAGGGGGGGGGGGTGTGGGGTTTAAGGGCGTGGTGGGGGGATAGAAGGGATTGTGGGTAGGTGAATTACCTGTGGTTAGGGTATTGGGGCGTGGTGACGGGAGGAGGGGGAGATGGCATGGGGGCGTGTGTACTCCTGCCTTGTCGTAATTCATTGGAAATTTATTTCGTCTTTATTTTGGAGAATAAATTCCCGGCGATATGGACGGTGAAGTAAATTCTTTCCGAGCCGTGTGTTGTGTTCTGTGTTGAACGACACACACACACATGCCTCACTTGGGGCGACAGACGGATCATTATAGCTATGGTCAGTAGGTTGATCTCTGGTGCTCTCTCTCTCTCTCTCTCTCTCTCTCTCTCTCTCTCTCTCTCTCTCTCTCTCTCTCTCTCTCTCTCTCTCTCTCTCTCGCCAATATTATGTATATTCCCTCCAGTTTCGGATTGTGTGACATTTTCAATTTTTCTTTTTCGTTTCTTCATCTAAGGACGTGTGACTGTCCCCTGTATTGAATGATGAACCAGCTATTGTGAATATGTCATCTTCATTCGCTATATCCTTTCCTTGGACGTTATACTTCACCAATATACGGGCGGATGTATGTGTTGGAACACTTACAGTGTGAAGTATATCTAGTATGTGAAGTGTGTTTAGTATACTGTGTATGGGGTATGTTTGGTGGGAGCATCTGTGTTGGCGGAGTGTTGGAGGGAGAGACGTGTCCTGTGGTGGAGAGAAAGAGGAGGAGGTAGTTGTTGGGGGAAAGGTTGGAGGGATAGCGAGTGGTGGAGATTAATGATGGTGGTGGTGGTGGTTGGTGGTTAGGTTTGGAGAAGATGGAGGTGGGTTAAGAGTGGGGAGGGGGGTGGCAGTCACCGCGTTGAAGGGACTGCAGATGTTGGAGGGTGACGGTGGAGGTGGTTTAGATTGGTTCTGAGAAACTAGGAGGCGCCACATTGTTGGAGGGACAGCGAATGTTGGAGGAGTGTGTAAGGCAGGATTGAACGCCACATGTCCGTCAAGAAGGAATTACCAGCCATCTCCATCCCTTTATAAAACACACACACACACGCACACACGCACACACACACACACACAGACGCACCCACACACACAGACACACACTAGCCTTCAAAGGGGCTGTCTCACACCACCCCACACTCCTTATAGATACGTTAAAGGAAAACTCAATGGAAATGTACGCTTGTAGCCACAGACGCCGGCACAACAGCTCGCCAGTTATTGGGAGCCACAGGTAACAATCCAGGGAAACCCAGTCACCCCAGTCGATCTGCATTCATAATCCAGTCGGCCAATCAAGTGACCGCATTCATAATGAATTCAGCCAATCAAGTGGCCGCATGCCGTGGGCGACGTCTGTTCCCCGTGTAAGCCCAGCGAACGGTCGACAAGGGACCAGATCATGGCTGGGGTTCCCTGTAACACAAGGGTCGCTAACCAAGTCATTCGGCAAAGGTCCAGCACCACACTGTCGCCCCACACACACACACACACACACACACGGAACGACCCCTCAATACCCCACCCCGTCCTCTATTTTGGCCGTCGTTCGTTGGTACGACTTGCTTGGTGGTGGTGGTCGTGTGTGTGTGTGTGTGTGTGTGTGTGTGTTGGTTTGTTTCGGTGGAATGCAGTTAATGGTTGGGTCTTACGTATGTAGGCGTCGTGGTGGGAGCGAGAGAAGAGGGGTTGGTGCTGGGGTGTAAGAAGCGTGTGTGCTCCGAGGTGATCGGTCGTCAGGATGTGGTCGCGTGGCGGTGTCGGTGACCGCTGAGGAACGACGAGGCGTAGTAAACACGAGCGGGTCAGTGGGGCAAGAGGCAGGTCATGCCTGCCCTCTGTGATGATTCATAACTCCCCCCCAGGTCACCGCCTGTGTTGCGTGCCAGCGCACTCGCTGACGCTCACCTCGTGACTGTCGGTGCACAAGAGAAATGATCGCTGGAGGAGGGAGAGAGAACGACGGGGTGATGGCGCGTGTTGTTGTGGCTGACGCCTTCACTGCATACATGTTTCTGAGCGATACATCTGCCTGGGGATGATACCCTAAAGTCACGGACCAAAAGGCCTCGTAAACACCAAGCTTGGATGAAGGGAAAGTGTTGGAATGAAGAATGAAAGGATGAGGGAAGATGTGAGACAGTCTTCATCCTACTGACACGGAGGGTGTAAGATGGTTCCCTGACCATCACTTCAACACTCCTACGTCAGGAGGGTTGTACTTCACCTGGGCGGCTGCTGCACCTGT
>NC_092231.1:7238196-7243196 GCF_036320965.1 Panulirus ornatus
TTTCTCTGACGAATGTGAAAAGTATTTCTCTCTCTCTCTCTCTCTCTCTCTCTCTCTCTCTCTCTCTCTCTCTCTCTCTCTCTCTCTCTCTCTCTCCGTTTTTTTCTTTTTCATTTCTCTTAACAGTAAATTTTTTTTTCTTCTTCCTCTTCTTTGATAATCCACCTACAGCTATGTTCACTACCGGATAGAAGATTCATATTGATTCGTTCTTCCCATTATGTTATATCTTAAGTGCAGACTAACTCAAGCCTTTCGACTGATTCATGATTCACGCTTCGTGACATTTGGACTCTGAATATAGTTTTAAAAAAAGTTTTTTGCGTCTGTAAAATCATGATTCACGATTACGTGAGTTTTTGAAGAACAATTTTTATTTTTTATTTTAGTACTACGGAATTTTTAAAGTACTGGAACTTGATAGTTTTATGGAAAAACTGCTAGAACTTAATTATTTTATTCAGTGCTTAATATTCGACATACATTTGAATACGTAAAGCTATTTACATAGACGTAATTATTTTGGCCTCCTTTAAGACACATATAAAAATCTTTAGATACGAATCATCTGTATAGATTTATATAATAGAATAGAGATTATCTAAATAAATTTATATACTGAGATAAAAATTATCTATATAGATTTACATAATTGGGTTCCTTAGCGAAACTCATCAGTCTGTCTACATTAATAAGACGGTCAAGAATTTCATCAAAAAATACAATTATCACTATTATTATTATTATTATTATTATTATTATTATTATTATTATTATTATTATTATTATAGTTATTATTATTATTATTATTATTATTATTATTATTATTATTATTATAGGTTCTGCGGATCGACCCAGTATATATGAAAAAATATAATCCAACAGAAAACGGAACAGAAGTGTGCTGAGCGAACTTCACATTTCTTTCTTTCTGTCATTTGTCACGAAGTAAGTCAAGGTTGGATGGAAGGTTTTCAGGCACACTTGAGGTGTGTGAACCACACCTGCATTCTGGCCCTGGACCACGTACGTCATCATCTTTAAACTTTCTGGGAATGGAAATAATTTTGGACAGCATTTCAGAGTGACACGACCAGACACTTCAACACGTTGCGCTCCCATGTAAACCGCCCATCACCGCGCGCGCGCGTATATATATATATATATATATATATATATATATATATATATATATATATATATATATATATATGTCGTAAAATTACTGTTCGGTAACGAAAATCATACAAAGAATACAATAATGAAAAGATACCTCGGTCAGACATAAAAGAAAATGTTCGTAGATATATGGAAAAGTTTAACGGATGTGAGAAAAGGGAAAGAAAATGAAAAAAGTTTAAGTTGCCCCTTGATTCCGTTTTCTTCTCTAATGGCCGGAAAAAGCTGCTTGAGACTTTGAATCCGAATCCTTCTTCTTCCTACAGAACTAAAGGTCCAGCAACCCACAATCTCCTCTTTTTACTCCGGATATAACCACACAAACATCACTCAGGTTTTAAATGTCATAAGATAGGTTTGAATCTAAAAATCCACCATAAACCTGTACGTAATATTGAGTGAAGACATGGATGGATCCCTTACGCCAGCAGTGTGATGATGTAGAATTGAACTCTATTTCGGTACGAGTTCGTGTTAATCCTTAACAAGGCGTGTGAGTGAGCCTCGAGGTCATGATAAGGGGAACATGAGTTTGATTTACGGAAGAGATTAATTGAAAGACATTTCCAAAAATTAAGTTCCATTTGCAGCAGTTGCATAAAGAAAATATTTAGGGGAAAAAGTTTGACAGTTGTATATGTTAGAAGGATATCTGATTTACAATGGTGTTTCTTAGAACGATATTTACAAAAAGATATTTGATTTACGTTAGCGTATCTAGGAAAGACGTTTTTCAAAAACGTTTGATTTCCAGCAGTGTTTCTTTGAAGGACATTTACAACATAAATAACCTGACTTACGTCATTGTTTCTTGAGAAAGACAAAGATCTAACTTCAGTGTTTCATTGAAGGACATTCGATAAAAAGAAAAATGGCTCAACTTACAATAGTCGGTCTTAAAAAAGGCCTTTGACACAGTGGCCACACGACCCTTGTGTGCGTAGTGATGTTCAGCTCGCGTGTGACACTCACCTGTCGGAAAGAAGAAAATGGGAAACACTATAGATGATTATATTATATATCATACGACAGGTAATTGATGAATATCAGGTTCTCGTATAACACTTGTTAATATATTACATCACTGATTTCACTGAGGTTAGTAGAACTGTAACTTCGACTCAAGCATTAGAAAGAATATACATGTATATATTTCCTTAAATGACTTAAGTTATATTTAACTTTCCTGTAAGAAGTGTGTGAGTTATATTTAACTTTCCTGTAAGAAGTGTGTGAGTTATATTTAACTTCGTATAACAGTTGTGAGAGGTACATGTAACTTTTTTAAGACAAGTGTGGAAGTTATATTCAACTCTGATCACATTAGTCAAAGTAGAATTTAACTTTAAGTGTAAGAAGTGCGAGAGTTATACATAACCAACGTACAACGCACGATTTCTTGCAACGAAAGTGTAAAAAAAGGATCACACGACATCCCATGTAAGTGGTAGTAAGAGCTGGTGCACGTAAAGTATAAGTGTTTAGTGTGACGGGTTGGGAGGGCGCGTGTTGCTCGCGATGAGTTGGCGGACTTCCCCGACACACCCCAGCTTCTGTGATGGTGACGTAACCGCTCGCGGGAAGACCGGGTTCAGTTCGACTGTAAAACGAACGAGTGGAGTAATGTTTTCAAAGAGAAAACTTATATATATATATAGAATATGACAGGATGATAAAGATGCCTTTTATTCAGGTCATGCAAAAAAAAGAAAGACACCAGGAACTATTCTTTTTTTTTTTCTGTTACTACCAGCGATCGAATTCGCATCGTATAGTCTCACCACTGTATCATACAAATTTATAAGAATACATTAACCCGATGTATTTGATACAAGACACGATACACCGTTTTCTATAGTGGAGTAGAAGGGGGGGGGGGGGAGGTAACAGGGAGACCTGACGCACCTTCAAAAAAAGAAAAAAATGAAAAATAAAATTGGAATTTTTTTGTTTTGTTCCATGAAAAGTTATGTTGATAAGTTCTCATTATACGTTGCTATACAACCTCTCATGTAACCTTTATAAAGGTTTCCCTTATTAGCCACCGTGTGGGCTTCCCAATATTTTTTCCCATTTTCTTTTTTTTTTTTGGAAAAAGTTTCGTAGACGTAGAACAGACGCTGGTGTCTTGTGGGTGAGGTTGTGGTTATGGATAACAGATGCTGGTGTCTTGTGGGTGAGGTTGTGGTTATGGATGTAGAACAGATGCGCGTGTCTTAGGTCAGGGTAGGTCAAATTCATAACCTTGGAAAAGATGCGCTTTTTCTTACTTTTGAATTTACTGTTGCCTAAAAATACAACCTCGTTACCAACGTCCTATAAGGTATGTACCGTCAGTGTATGTGTGTGTGTGTGTGTGTGTAGGGAGGTGCAGGTAAGGTATATGATGTCGGGAAGCCGTCGTATCAAATGCCGAAGCTTCGGGTTTCATGAGCAGCGAAACCTCCCTCTCGTAAAGTTATATTTCTCATTTATTTTTTTTCTTTTTCTTTTTCTCTTATCAAGGGTGAAATTACGCGAGGGGGCCGGGAGAGGGGAAGGTGGTGGGGGGGGGGGGGGTTAATTAGTTCTGGATGTGGGGGGGTAAGGGATAGGGGGTGGGCAATACCCACCGATAAGACGAGTCCAGTGTTCGAGGCTTCGGGGTCTCACGTCGGAGCTTCACTGTTTCGTCTCAAGGGTTCAAAGTTATGAGTCCAGGGGTTCGTTTCACGGGAGGGGGGGTGGCAGTTTGATATTCAGAGTCGGGTCATTAGGGTGATGGTCACTGACCTCGTCACGTGACGTCGGCGGTCGTAACGAAGATGAGTCACAGAGGGACACCAGGCAGTTCAAGTGTTGATACATGGGGTCGTAACCCCCGTATCTAACTAGCCCCTTGAGCACGGTAGTACGACCCTTGAGCACGGTTGATGGTACGACCTCCCTCGGGTGTGATTGCCATCATACTCAAGGGTCGTACTGTAGTGTTCAAGGGTCGTAACGTCATGCTCAAGGGTCGTACCGTCGTGCTCAAGGGGTCGTGCTCAAAGGCCGTATCGTCGTGCTCAGGGGTCGTACCGTCGTGCTCAAGGGTCGCACCGTCATGTTCAAGGGTCGTACCGTCATGCTCAAGGGTCGTACCGTCGTGCTCAAGGGTCGTGCCGTCGTGCTCAGGGGTCGTACCGTCGTATTCAAGGGTCGTAGCGTCGTGCTCAAGGGGTAGTACCGTCATGCTCAAGGGTCGTACCGTCGTGCTCAGGGGTCGTACTGTCGTGCTCAGGGATCGTGCCGTCGTGCTCAAGGGGCCGTACCGTCGTGTTCAAGGGCCGTACCATCTTGCTCAAGGATCGTACCGTCGTGCTCAGGGGTCGTACCGTCGTGTTCAAGGGGTCGTGCCGTCGTGCTCAAGGGGTCGCACCATCTTGTCCTTGGGTCGTGGCGTCAACCACTCGTCACTCACATATCCCCCCAAGGAAGCCCGTCTCCCTTTGTTTACACATGAGGTAAGCCAACTAAGCTCGTTCTGGTAACATGATTCACACGAGTCCACATGCTCAGGGTGATGTTTCATGCAGGTGAGTGTGTGAGACGGTGTGGGTGTGTGGAGCGAGGGTGTGTGAGACGGTGTGGGTGTGTGGAGCGAGGGTGTGTGAGACGGTGTGGGTGTGTGGAGAGAGGGTGTGTGAGACGGTGTGGGTGTGTGGAGAGAGGGTGTGTGAGACGGTGTGGGTGTGTGGAGCAGGGTGTGTGAGACGGTGTGAGTGTGTGGAGAGAGGGTGTGTGAGACGAGGTGAGTGTGTGGAGAGAGGGTTAGTGTGGACTGAGTGTGTGGGAGGCAG
>NC_092231.1:7248196-7258196 GCF_036320965.1 Panulirus ornatus
CCACACTCCCCGCCACGGCTCCGCTCCGTAGCTGGGGCAACCTAATGAGTGTCCTCTCCCTGACGGGCAGTCAACCAGCCAGCCATACCTCCTCGCCTCCCTCCTCCCCCTCCAACACGGCTCGTTTCGTTACGACTTTAAAATCGTCGACAACGCGCCGGCCATCAGGTAACACGGTCCACTGCAGGAATGTCGGTGTGTATAACCGGGGTTTCCCCCCCCTCATGACGCCAGGAGAGGGTGTGTGAGGAGAGGGTGTGTGTGAGAAGGGTGTGTGAGGAGAGGGTGTGTGTGAGGAGAGGGGTGTGTGAGGAGAGGGGGTGTGTGAGAAGGGTGTGTGAGGAGAGGGTGTGTGTGAGGAGAAGGGGTGTGTGAGGAGAGGGGTGTATGAGGAGAGGGGTGTGTGAGGAGAGGGGGTGTGTGAGGAGAGGGTGTGTGAGGAGAGGGGGTGTGTGAGGAGAGGGTGTGTGTGAGAAGGGTGTGTGAGGAGAGGGGTGTGTGAGGAGAAGGGTGTGTGAGGAGAGGGGTGTGTGTGAGGAGAGGGGGTGTGTGAGGAGAAGGGTGTATGAGGAGAGGGTGTGTGAGGAGAGGGGGTGTGTGAGGAGAGGGTGTGTGTGAGGAGAGGGTGTGTGTGAGGAGAAGGGTGTGTGAGGAGAGGGGTGTGTGTGAGGAGAGGGGGTGTGTGAGGAGAAGGGTGTGTGAGGAGAGGGTGTGTGAGGAGAGGGGGTGTGTGAGGAGAGGGTGTGTGTGAGAAGGGTGTGTGAGGAGAGGGTGTGTGTGAGGAGAGGGTGTGTGTGAGGAGAAGGGTGTGTGAGGAGAGGGGTGTGTGTGAGGAGAGGGTGTGTGTGAGGAGAAGGGTGTGTGTGAGGAGAAGGGTGTGTGATACATCCGGCTTGCGTCAATAGACAAACGCGCGGATATTGATAGCGAAGTAGAAGGCGGGTCGTAACACAGTGTTGCTCCTTCTCTCGGTGGAATTCATTTGCACAGGGTTTGCCCGCCGCTGACATGCAACGTGATCCGACGTACCCAGAAGAAAAAGGTCGACGTAGCAATAATCATTTCCGAGAACGCGCCTACCCACAGGAGGAAATTAAGCGACACACGGATGTGTAAATAATTGAAATTCATTCACACCGAACGCATACTCTACACACACACACACACACACACCCACACACACACACACACACCCACACACACTCCCTCCCACACACAGACCGTCACAAATTGGCCGTTATCATGTACCTTCCATTGTTGAAGTGCAGACTGAAATGAGGGAGCTCTTGCTAAGGGGTGGCCAATAGTACTTGAGTCAAGGCTCGTTAAGGCTTGTTCCTTACAGCTGGTTCACTGCACCATCCGCAGGTTATTTCTGCCTTCATCATATCCACCTACCCTCCCGTACAGGTACAGTGATGGTGGTATTTGGCATTAACACACACAGCGTGACACTTGGATACAGTGGCAGTAACACACACAACGTGACACTTGGATACAGTGGCATTAACACACACAGCGTGACACTTGGATACAGTGGCAGTAACAAACACAACGTGACACTTGGATACAGTGGCATTAACAAACACAGCGTGACACTTGGATACAGTGGCAGTAACAAACACAGCGTGACACTTGGGTACAGTGTTACAAAACACTACGTATCTCTTGTATGGTACATAACATCACCACAACTGTGGTGTGGAAGCAGGCAGATCATCCAATAATGACGTCGAAACCCCGTGAGACGATAGACGCTTCTATCCAAAGTGACACTCGGTTAACGTGTCGCAGTAATAAACAAGTGACTTATACGTGCGTTACACGCTGGTGTGTGGCATTAAAAGACGAACGTGACAATTATTTGAAGCTGGCGTGATGACACGATAAGATTTGCGTAGGTTAAGAAAAAAAACTTTGTCAACGACTTAGATACTCTACCCTATTGATTTTATTTCATCTTGTCATTTATTTATCTTTTTTTGGCATAACCAACTAGCTAGACCTGGGTAATGGTGGCAATCATGTCGTAAATGCATTCAGCCACGGCATAATTCTAACTAAACCACTTGGCTGTGTGGAGTAACAAACACAGCGTGGCACTTGGGTACAGTGTTACAAAACCTACCGATATCTCTTGATGGTACATAACATCACCTCAACTGTGGTGTGGAGCCAGGCAGATCGTCCAAAGACGTCGGAAACCCCGTGAGCGATAGACCGCTTCTATCCAAAGGACACCACGTTAACTGTGTCGTAGTAGTAGAAGTAGGCTATACGTGCGTTACGCTGGTGTGGCAATATAGACGAGTGACAATTATTTGAGCTAGCGTGGGATGATTACGATATAGATTTGCGTAGGTTAAGAAAAAAATCATTTGTCAACGACTCTAGAATCTCTCCCTATTTGATTTTATTTCATTTGTCATTTATTTATCTTTTTTTGGCAACCAACTCAGCCTGTTATGGTGGCATCATGTCGGTAAATGCATTCAGCCACGGCATATTGTTCTACTACCCTAGGCTGTGTGGAGTTGGGTGAGAGGGAAGGAAACAGCATATGCACCTGGGCATGAGAAGAAAGATCATAAGAGGCAAGTGTTTTGGGAGCAGCTGAAAGAGTGTGTTAGTGGTTTTGATGCACAAGACCAGGTTATAGTGATGGGTGACCCATTGTCACCTGACTCGAAAGCGAGATTTGATTGGTGGCCGACGTATGTACAATACATCTGTAATATGTGGTTTATATTTACACAAAGTCTGGCGAAGAATATTACAAGTACGAACGTAAGGTTTTATTTCTTTTCACATTGTATAATCGGTGACGTATGTTGATTTGAGCACAAAAACGTACCTTAAACTAGTTGAGAAAACGGGGATATTAGGAAGAAAATATAGATGAAAGTATTTTGATGGAGCCACTGAAGGAAGTGCTATTCACTGTCATATGTTGTAAGACGTAGTCTGAGATAACAACTTGATAATACCTGAAGGTAATCTATTACCCATCCTGGGAGAACAGTGACAGATGATGAGATACTGTAAGATGGAGATACATCACGAAACGATTCTGTATTACACTGTCAAGTCAATGTAGAGTTTGAGAGGCACTTGTGGGGGGGAGAAAAAGAAGAATAGCCA
Organism: Panulirus ornatus; assembly: GCF_036320965.1. Lineage (NCBI taxonomy): Eukaryota > Metazoa > Arthropoda > Malacostraca > Decapoda > Palinuridae > Panulirus > Panulirus ornatus. Next base: position 7,251,338 of record NC_092231.1, read on the forward strand.
TTTAAGAATGTGAATTGCAATCATGAGAAGAATTCAGAATAAGGAACGTATCACACTGGGCATCTAGAATTGTCGTGTGGCTGTGTGCAGGAATGTGTGTGTTGAGATCATGGTGTTTGGAAATCACTTCAGCCCTGGAAAGGCACTGAAAGACACTGATCGCCAAGGTCAGTCACTAGTTTCTATATACGGATAATACAAAAAAAAAACCAAACAAACAAACAACGGATTTTGATGAAGTATATGGACATAAACGGTGATAAGAAAAAAAGATATAAAAAAAGATATGATTCCATAGAGGAAAATGTGGAAGTTGCGGAAAGCGTTAAGGGCGAGACGCGTTCGTGTTCACAGTTAGATCATTAACTACTTGTTCACCCTCACGGGATATAACGAGGGGGAATCACCCTGGAAACACTCGTATGGTAATTGGTTATTCAACGAGGCTGAAAAACGCGGTGTTCAGAAACCACGTACAGACAGACGACCGTCTTTGCTGAGAGTGTTGGTGGGTATGTGGTATGGGGACGGCCGAGCATGTCAGGGTAGGTAGGGAATGTGTTGGAGGGAAGGTTGGTAGCGCCAGGAAGCAGACGAAGAAAGAACCATCCACTCATATACGCACGTATGTACATACATGGACATGTACGTACGTATACATATATACACATGTACCTATTAACTCGCCTTCATCCATTCCCGGCACCACCCCGCCCCACAGGAAACAGCATATATATATATATATATATATATATATATATATATATATATATATATATATATATATATATATATATATTGGAAAGGATCACAATTTTGCGCGTGATCAAGATATTCCTACGAGTCCACGGGAAAAATGGAACACGAAAAGTTCCCAAGTGCACTTTCGTTTAATAATCACATCATCAGGGGAGACACAAGAGAGGAATATAACAGTCAGTTGATATACATCGAAGAGACGAAGCTAGGTTAAGAGACGGGGCAACTTGAGTGTAAAACTCTCTCCCCGTATGACACAAATGGTAACAACATAAGGTTCTACATTTAATGGATCGGACGTCCCGTATATCTACCCCCTCCAGTGCTTGGCGTGTGAGAGGAAACATGCGGTGTCCCTGCGGTGGATAAACACCTTACCGGGTAGGATGTTGGAGGAGGATCCTGGCTTAGCATGGATCCTGTTGATTGTCATATGTTTCGTTTATAATCTTCGTATCCCATAAATTGAATCATTCTCTCCTTTTATTTCAGGACCGTGTTGGATGGAGGGGAGAGAGGGAGGCAGGAGTTGAATCCTTCTAATTTTTACTCGTTAGATTTCATTCTTTATTCTCTGGTGGCATTTCGAAGGTGACGCACGCCGCCACTTTTTAAAAACCTTCGGGAATTTACGGCATCTATTTTCCCCCGCCCGCGCTGCGTGGCGCGATGGTGGTGGTGGTGGTTGGAGAGGGAGGGAGGGTGAGTCAGGGTGGGGAGGATACTACTCCACTCCCCTTCCTCCCATCCCTCTCCCTTCCATCCCGTGGATTGGTGGGTGGGTGTCGGTAAGGTAGTGGTGATGGTGGGGGGGTGCAGCAGCCCGCCCGTCCGCTGGTTTACATCTTTTTCTCATTTCTCGTACGATCTCGAGGATTGAAGGGGGCAATTTCATTTTCTTCGCCTGGCTCCCCATCATGAAAAATGAAAAAAAAATGCATTTTAAAAAGTTGCACAGCTGCGTAATGAGGGCAAGTCTTAATGGCTCTTTGATACAGTAAATTTCTTTTAATTACTTTTTCCTTTTTTTTTTTCCTTACTTTTGTTTTCCGTGAATTTTGAGGTAATATGTTTTGTTCCCTCTAGATTTTCGTGTCGTCCAATTCTGATTTTTTTTTTTTTGTTTTCGATCCTGTGTGTTAATTGTGTTTTTGTTTTCTTGTTTCTCAGTCATGGTCGTGTATCTGTGTGTGTGTGTGTGTGTGTGTGTGTGTGTGTGTGTGTGTGTGTGTGTGTGTGTGTGTGATTAACGTTTCATCCTTGACTGCGTTCATGATCGTACCTTTCCTGGTCCAGTCCTCATACCATCACGTTGTACACACACCATCACCGTATGTATATTCCTTCTATATTTCACCTTAATTTCTTAATCTTATTCCTGTGTTACTAGATTTTCTTTCCTAAAGTATATTTGCCATTTTTTTTATATCTTAGTACTGTCTGTTTAAATCATACACTAACGTATTTCTGTATTTAATACAATTTAACTAATGCATTAATGTATTTTCTGTATTTCTTTCAGTTCTTTGTTTGATTCTCTTATATATATATATATATATATATATATATATATATATATATATATATATATATATATATATATATATATATATATATATATATATATATAATTACACGAAAGTGCGCTTGGGAACTTATCGTGTTTCATTTTCCCCGTGGACGCATGGAAATATATATATATATATATATATATATATATATATATATATATATATATATATATATATATATATATATATATATATATACTTTTTTGACGTTGATTCCTCGAGTGTTGCATTTTTTCTCTTCATATCTAATAATCTTTTTTCTTGATTTCCTATTCAAAAGTATTTGTCACTGCATCCTCCCCACAATTACTGTATATGGTCATGTTCCAGTGTAAATAATGCGTCTCCTTCACACATGATTGTATTTCCTACTATGTTTCTCTTTCTCATTTATCTATCATTTCTTAATTACGTAGGAGTCTGTAGTCGGTATGTGCAGAATTTTTGAAAATGGTTTATGCCATAAGCACATCATATTCGATTCCATGTGATTAACGCCTTTTATTTCACTCTTAGATAATGAGCACATTTATTTTCGTTAATTCTTTTTTTCTTTACCCCATTTTTAATCTCTAAAAGATTTTAAATCTATTTGACAATTGTTTTTTTTTTACATAGATGATTTACGTGTTTTTGATATCTAGCTTTTTTAGTGACAAGTCAGCAGTCAGTAGCCAGGAAGTTTAGCACCATTCGCTACATAAGTGAGTCTATGTTTGTTTTCTCTCTCTCCCATATTTATCGCCTTGAGCCTATTACTATTTTTTCTCTCATATTTATCGCATTGAGCCTATTACTTTTTTTTCCCATATTTATCGCCTTGAGCCTATCATTTTTTTCTCCCATATTTATCGCCTTGAGCCTATCATTCTTTTTCTCCCATATTTATCGCCTTGAGCCTATCATTCTTTTTCTCCCATATATATTGCCTTGAGCCTATTACTTATTTTTCTCCCATGTATATCGCATTGAGCCTATTACTTTTTTCCCATATATATCGCCTTGAGCGTATTACTTTTTTTCTCCCATATTTATCGCCTTCTTTCTCGTACTCTCCTTATGTTCATCACCGTCTTCCCTTCTTCATCACCACGACCACCATCACACAATGGATCACCTGGGTTGAGTCTCAGGCCCCACCCACCCCACATTACCCCCTCCTCCTTTCCTACTCTTTTCCTCCTCGGTCTTCCTGTAAAAACCCTTCTTCCACTACCCCGTCCGGGTTCTCCAGTTCCCCCAAAACGTACGTTTCCCCTTCGTCCATCAACCCATGTAGACACAGATCTTCGTGTGGCTACATACTCCGAGCCTATTCTAGGTGAGAGGGTGATGGGCCATATATATACACATACACACAGAGTGGATGGGCTCCAGAATTAACTTTCTAACACCTGAAGGTGTAAAAGATATATCGGTTGATGTGGCTATAACTCTCCCGTAATGAGCCCATGGAGTTGGTAGGCCCCTAACCAACCAACCAACCAGAAGGTTAGGCTAGGTTAGGTTAGGTCGTCCATCGTATTCGCCGACAGTTGGGTTGATTATCTCTTATTCTATTCATTTATTCATTTTTCTTTTATTCTTATTTGTTTATTTGTTTATTTATTCATTCTTACTTCTTTTTTTTGGTGAAGAATCACTCTGTCTCGCTTGATGTGCTGGTGGGAGAGCTTGGAACACAGGCACCACTGTGAAGTGGCACCATCCCCTCCTCTTCCCCCACAATCCCCTGACGCTTATATCACAACGGAGCCGCTATTAGCGGTAATCCGATCCCCCGCTCCCTCCGCCCTCACTGCGTCGTTACTAATACCTGTGTAGTGAGAGGGACCTTCAACCCTCCCGTCCCCCCCCTTCAGTAGGACGGTACGATCCCTGGAAATGATGATGATGATGATGATGATGATGATACGATCCCTGGATATTATGATGATGATGATGATGATGATGACGGTCTGTGGTTGTACCCATGTCGGTCGAGGATCGTACCGTCGTGTGTGAGCGATGGCTTCAACCCACAACCAGACACGTTCACTCCTTTGACCTGCGAATATTTTGTCGTAATCGGCTGTTAAGAAATATGGATATTGATTCTCTCTCTCTCTCTCTCTCTCTCTCTCTCTCTCTCTCTCTCTCTCTCTCTCTCTCTCTCTCTCTCTCTCTTCGATGTATATCAACTGACTTATATATCTCTCTTGTGTCTCCCCTGATGATGTGATTATGACACGAAGGTGCACTTGGGAACTTATCGTGTTTCATTTTCCCCGTGGACTCATCGGAATATCTTGATCACGCGCAAAATTGTGATTCTTTCCAATATATATATATATATATATATATATATATATATATATATATATATATATATAACATGAGTACGACCTATGACCACAACAGTGGTGGCCTTTGACTTTGGCACCAAAGAGTTAAATTAAAGGCCGTGTCATCGTACTCTAGAGTCGTGCTGTCATGCTTAGAGGTCGAACCGTCGTGCTCGGTGGTCGTATCGTCGTGCTCAAGGGTCGTACTGTCGTGCTCAAGGGTCGTACCGTCGTGCTCAAGGGTCGTACCGTCGCGATCAGGGGTCGTACCGTCGTGCTCAAGGGTTTTACCGTCGTGTTCATGGGTCGTACCGTCGTGCTCAAGGGTCGTACCGTCGTGCTCGAGGGGTCGTACCGTCGTGCTCAAGGGGTTGTACCGTCGCGATCAGGGGTCGTACCGTCGTGCTCAAGGGTCGTACCGTCGTGCTCAAGGGTCGTACCGTCGTGTCCAAGGGTCGTACCGCCGTGCTCAAGGGTCGTACCGTTGTCGTATCCATATCACCCAAGTAAAACCATCCGTACGCGATCTCAAGTTGGGCTAAAGTTACCCACCTGTGAACGGGTTACGTACAGGTAGAGCATGTAAGGTCGACCAGGTAACTGGTTCCTGGTGGCGCTTCCCACCATCAAGGTTAGAGCCCACCGTGGGTCAACATAATGGTACGGGGCTCGCGGGTCGCTGTCCTGGAACTAAACCTTTACTGAACATTAGACACAAGTGTGGTGCTGTTATCTGTGCCGGATTACCGTCGCCTGAGCCTGTGTGGGGCAGACCAACACACCACACCACACCACACCACACCACACCACACCACATGGTGCCACACCGCACCACACCACACCACACCACACCACACCGCACCACACCGCATGGTGCCACACCGCACCACACCACACCACACCACACCACACCACACCACACCACACCACATCACACCACACCACACCACACCACACCACACCACACCACACCGCACCACACCACACCACACCACACCACACCGCACCACACCGCATGGTGCCACACCGCACCACACCACACCACACCACACCACACCACACCACACCACACCACACCACACCACACCGCACCACACCGCATGGTGCCACACCGCACCACACCACACCACACCACACCACACCACACCACACCACATCACACCACACCACACCACACCACACCACACCACACCACACCGCACCACACCACACCACACCACACCACACCACACCACATGCCACACCACACCACACCACACCACACCACATGGTGCCACACCGCACCACACCGCACCACACCACACCACACCACACCACACCACACCACATGGTGCTACACCACACCACACCATACCACACCACACCACACCACACCACACCACACCACACCACACCACACCACACCACACCACACCATACCACACCACACCACACCACACCACACCACACCACACCACATCACACCACACCACACCACACCACACCACACCACACCGCACCACACCACACCACACCACACCACACCACACCACATGCCACACCACACCACACCACACCACACCACATGGTGCCACACCGCACCACACCGCACCACACCACACCACACCACACCACACCACACCACATGGTGCTACACCACACCACACCATACCACACCGCACCACACCACACCACATGGTACCACACCACACCACATGATACCACATCACACCACACCATATGATACCTCTCCACACCACATGATACCACAGCATACCGCACCACACCATTACTCGGTACATCTGGGATGGCTCTTCCGCTGTACCATCGTCCCCCCTCCATCTGATGGCCATGATTAGGGCGTTACTTTGCCCGTGCAACGTCAAGCACTGTGAAGAAGAAGAAGGAGGAGGAGGAGGAGGAGGAGGAGGAGGAGAAGAAGAAGAAGAAGAAGAAGAAGAAAGGTGAATAGTTCTGTAGCTTTGGGAAATTCTTGTCTGATATGACAGCCATGGTTTCTACCAATATATTTTTTTTTTCAGGGTATGTTGGTATAGTTGATACAGGCGAACGTGAATGTTGAGAGCTGTTTGAACTCGGGCCTCGCGTCTGTGTGTGGAGGGTCGGACGTGCGTCTCTTGTGTTACGGATATAGAATGTCTTCGCCGTCCTTACGTGATGATACAGTTTACCGATAGCGTCCTTTCTCGTATTTGTATATCCCCA
>NC_092231.1:7260696-7305696 GCF_036320965.1 Panulirus ornatus
TACATACATACATATGTGTGTGTGTGTGTGTGCGTGTGTGTCTTAAGGTTTGTTAGTGTCGCCATTCAACACCAGGGAGGCGCGCCATACACTGCCACCTGTACCGTCACCCTGTATTACGGGACCCCAGGGGAGGAGGAGGGCAAGGCAGGCGTGAACTACGGCAGGAATATGTAGATAGCGAGGACCGGGCGCTACCCCAAGCTCCTGCCTCAGTTGCCCCCTGGTGGCGGAGGAGGGAGGGCCCACGCCCTCCGCGACTTGGAGGGGCAGGGGAGAGGAGGTGTGTGTTTGTGTGTGAGTAGAGAGAGAGAGAGAGAGAGTTGGTCATGACCCAAGTGTGGGGTCAGGGCGGGGTCATGTGGGTGTGTGGTCTGGGCCAGACTAACCCTATTATAGGTTAGGAGGGCACACAGGTCCTCATCTCTCATCCCGTTTTCTTTAAGCCACTTCGTTAAATGAGGAACTGTAATAGTGAGACATGACTGGGAAGATGATACTGAAGCTTCGTGTATGAGAGATAAGTGTTCAGTGGTCGCAATGTCTCCAGAAGCTGTGGCTGAAAACTATTGCAGTTTGTAAGTTATAATGCATTTATCTTTACATGTTATTCATCCCATGTTCCTCTGGTTATTCCAGATAAGACACACACACACACACACACACACACACACACACACACACACACACATTCATTACAACACCTGCTACAACCTTAGTTCCAAGTGTGAATTTTAAGACTATATTTTTTTTTTTATTCTTTTAACTGTTGCTAGAGTATTCCAGTATTCCAGTCTCCCTGACGCGCTATTTATCACCCGCTCTGGAGCCTCCAGCACGGCCTCCAACAACCCACCCACCCACCCACCTTTTGCTCCCTCTCTTTCTCCCTCTCTCTCCAAGGCATCGTATACAAACCTTTAGGAAACACCTATAGTTCCCCCTCTGAAACTACCGTTCCTAAAGTCCGTTTTCTATCACCGATACTTCGTCAAAATTATATATATATATATTTTTTTTTCATGTAAATGTTTTGCGAACATACTGTTGTGGAATTTTTGCAAACCTCCACGATATATATTCGCCACTTGATTTCCGTTGCATTTCGTCCTTTTTTCCAGCATCACTACGTGTATCATCACTATGACACCCCCCCTCCCCCTCCCCCCCGCGCCTGCTGAAGGTTATCTTCACTATCTTTCATAGATCCACTTAAAACAGTCATACGAGAAACCCGACTCTCCTTTACCCCATTTCTCTCTCTCTCTCTCTCTCTCTCTCTCTCTCTCTCTCTCTCTCTCTCTCTCTCTCTCTCTCTCTCTCTCTCTCTCTCTCTCTCTCTCTCTTCCTTCCATTATCGTAAAATTCGTAGCATTTGATTGCTAATTACGATACAAAAGAAAGTCAAAACGGCACCATCTTTTTTCTTCTTGTATCTCCGGGTTTGGAAGATCTCCAGAAACTGAAGTTATCGTACGCTGCCAGTGTGTGTGGGGGGGTATTACAATGCTTTCCCTGGGTCAGCTGGGACTGTGTGGGATCCCAGGGTCAGCTGGGACTGTGTGGGATCCCAGGGTCAGCTGGGACTGTGTGGGATCCCAGGGTCAGCTGGGACTGTGTGGGATCCCAGGGTCGGCTGGGACTGTGTGGGATCCCAGGGTCGGCTGGGACTGTGTGGGATCCCAGGGTCGGCTGGGACTGTGTGGGATCCCAGGGTCAGCTGGGACTGTGTGGGATCCCAGGGTCGGCTGGGACTGTGTGGGATCCCAGGGTCAGCTGGGACTGTGTGGGATCCCAGGGTCGGCTGGGACTGTGTGGGATCCCAGGGTCGGCTGGGACTGTGTGGGATCCCAGGGTCGGCTGGGACTGTGTGGGATCCCATAACGAGAGTCGTTCGTTGTGTCATCCAATCAGATGGCCAGGATGTGCTAATGACCTCCACATGAATCTTTCTTCGGTGGGTTAACACACACACACACACACACACACACACAGTGTGGCCTCCCTCCCTCTGTGGCCTCCTCGGTAGGTTAACACACACACAGTGTGGCCTCCCTCTCTCTGTGGCCTCATCGGTAGGTTAACACACACACAGTGTGGCCTCCCTCTCTCTGTGGCCTCATCGGTAGGTTAACTCACACAGTGTGGCCTCCCGCCCTCTGTGGCCTCATCGGTAGGTTAACACACACACAGTGTGGCCTCCCTCTCTCTGTGGCCTCATCGGTAGGTTAACACACACACAGTGTGGCCTCCCTCTCTCTGTGGCCTCATCGGTAGGTTAACACACACACAGTGTGGCCTCCCTCCCTCTGTGGCCTCATCGGTAGGTTAACACACACACACAGTGTGGCCTCCCGCCCTCTGTGGCCTCATCGGTAGGTTACCACATACAGTGTGGCCTCCCGCCCTCTGTGGCCTCATCGGTAGGTTAACACACACACAGTGTGGCCTCCCGCCCTCTGTGGCCTCATCGGTAGGTTTGCCTCGTCATATTTCAGGAAGAGAGTTTATGTTGCAGAGGAGGTGAGTGTATGGACCCAGACATACATAGGCTGCATGATTTTTAAGGTAATTTTTACGTATTGATTACGGTAGTGTGTGTGTGTGTGTGTGTGTGTGTGTGTGTTGTGTGTGTGTGTGTGTGTGTGTGTGTGTGTGTTGTGTGTGTGTGTGTGTGTGTTGTGTGTGTGTGACTATGGGGCGCGAGTTCTACACTCGTCCTGTTCCTCCTTTAACCTTTTATATATGTAAAATAATTTCATTCCACACACAGACACAGACACACACACACAGACACACAGAGGACCACCACAGAGCCACAATCTGCGCCCCCCCACGCCCCCCACGCCCCCCACGCCCCCCACGCCCGCCTCAGCCAGACAGATATTAAAGGACTTCGAACGTGACTCCATTACCGGGCGAGGCTCCTCACACACGCACTTCATACTGCTTATTTTACGTGTTTACGTCACGGCAGCGCCTGGTCTCTCTCTCTCTCTCTCTCTCTCTCTCTCTCTCTCTCTCTCTCTCTCTCTCTCTCTCTCTCTCTCTCTCTCACCGACCGACCCCACCTCCCCCCTGAGAGAGAGGGGGGGGGGGGTCAGGTGTGGTCCGCGAGCGTCCTCGCCTCCTCCAGCACAGCAGGAGGGGGGGTGGGGGGGCTTTCTCTCTGGGTAGTGATGGTCCGCGCTACTTTGACCTGATCCCTCCCTTAGAGGGTCTGTTGGAAGATCACGCCCTCAGACCCAAGGGGGAGACGGGAGAGGAGGGGGGGGGGTTCTTTCCGTCATCGTGCTCAAAAGATCGTACCGTCGTGCTCATAAGACCGTACCGTCGTGCTCATAAGACCGTACCGTCGTGCTCATAAGACCGTACCGTCGTGCTCATAAAACCGTACCGTCGTGCTCAAAAGATCGTACCATCGTGCTCAAAAGATCGTACCGTCGTGCTTATAAAACCTTGCCGTCAGTGCTAAGATCGTACCGTCGTGCTCATAAGATCGTACCGTCGTGCTCATAAGATCGTACCGTCGTGCTCATAAGATCGTAGCGTCGTGCTCATAAGACCGTACCGTCGTGCTCATAAGATCGTACCGTCGTGCTCAAAAGATCGTACCGTCGTGCTCATAAGATCGTACCGTCGTGCTCATAAGATCGTAGCGTCGTGCTCATAAGACCGTACCGTCGTGCTCATAAGATCGTACCGTCGTGCTCAAAAGATCGTACCGTCGTGCTCATAAGATCGTACCGTCGTGCTCATAAGATCGTACCGTCGTGCTCATAAGATCGTACCGTCGTGCTCAGGAAGTTAAAAAGAATAACATCTTGTTGGCCTCGCGACTCCGTACGTTATACCCAAATGTAAAGTGAATACAACTGGCTGACGTGTGTCTGTACGTACACACGTCACCTGTACACACATACGTCACACACACGTCACCTGTACACACATACGTCACACACACGTCACCTGTACATACACACTTCAACCACACACACACACGTCACCTGTACATACACACTTCACCCACACACACACGTCACTTGTACATACACACTTCACCCACACACACACGTCACCTGTACATACACACTTCACCCACACACACACACGTCACTTGTACATACACACTTCACCCACACACACACGTCACCTGTACATACACACTTCACCCACACACACACACGTCACCTGTACATACACACTTCACCCACACACACACGTCACCTGTACATACACACTTCACCCACACACACACGTCACCTGTACATACACACTTCACCCACACACACACGTCACCTGTACATACACACTTCACCCACACACACACACGTCACCTGTACATACACACTTCACCCACACACACACGTCACCTGTACATACACACTTCACCCACACACACACACGTCACCTGTACATACACACTTCACCCACACACACACACGTCACTTGTACATACACACTTCACCCACACACACACACGTCACTTGTACATACACACTTCACCCACACACACACACACGTCACCTGTACATACACACTTCACCCACACACACACACGTCACCTGTACATACACACTTCACCCACACACACACGTCACCTGTACATACACACTTCACCCACACACACACGTCACCCCTGGAAGGCCCGGTGACACACTCGGTTAATACCACCTTCAGGACTTTACGTATTTCTTTACGTATTTCTTCACTTCAGTAAAGCACCTCCTTCCTTTTATTCCCTTGAGTGATTAATTAATGCTCATAGTAATTCCCAAGTCCGGCCACGAGTGAGTTGCTTCTCCAGTAAATAAGTTATGAACCTTTTTCGAGGTCTCAGTGTGCCATTCCCCCATTCATGCGTCTATGGGTGAATGAAAAGTCCTCGTTAACCTCTGTGGCTCTTGTCGTAAGTGATCGTTGGACGATGATAATCATAGGGACTCCTCACAAGGTCCCGTTTTCTTATTTTTTTTTTGTCGAACCCGCTTCGCCAGCGTGTGTGAGCGAACCTTCGAGCCTCTGTACCGGGTGTGATTCTGCCTTCGAGCCTTTGTACCGGGTGTGATTCTGCCTTCGAGCCTCTGTACCGGGTGTGATTCTGCCTTCGAGCCTCTGTACCGGGGGTGATTCTGGACCTTATCATTAAGCATGAAAAGGTTTGAAGTAATTATTATCCTCGTCTTTTAAGGACTCTGGAATCCCTCTTACGTATTTGTTAACGATTGAGCGAACGAACGGGCGGGGCGGGGCGGGGCGGGCGGGGCGTCCTGTGGTCTTCATAAGTATAAACGACAAGGAATTCTGGGAAGTGTTGACGTTGATGAGTCTTTTGTTTTAGTGTGCCATCAGCCAGGTTTTACGGTCCGCTACTGCTCATTGCGCATTCATAGAGTCTATACTTCTTCCTCGTCCCTCCCACCTTTCCAGGATACGATGAACACGTTACACACAGTTAGCGTTTGTTATCCCCTATGGAATATATCCTTCATAGATATATATATCATCTCGGAGGGTGAAGTTCTCGTGGCGGCCACCAGAGCGGCGCTACCACCACCACCACACACGAGACGCAGGCAGACAGACGAACTCTCGCTGAACACCACTGAAGGCATTTACATGCTCATGAGTGTGAGTGGAGGAGGTGGGAGGGTGTTGCAAATACCCCAACCCTCCTCCCTTCCCTCCTCCTCCTCCAATCCCATCTTGTATTACCATACTGTAATTGCCTCTCTATAGTCACGCTCATCTCACAGATACGGGAACGAGCAATTAAGGATTGTGTGTGTGTGTGTGTGTGTGTGTGTGTGTGAGAGAGAGAGAGAGAGAGAGAGAGAGAGAGAGAGAGAGAGAGAGAGAGAGAGAGAGAGAGAGAGAGAGAGAGAGAGAGTTGAGTTGCTCTGTAATACGTGACATCTTCCCATAGAGAGAGAGAGAGAGAGAGAGAGAGAGAGAGAGAGAGAGAGAGAGAGAGAGAGAGAGAGAGAGAGAGAGATGTAGATAGATAAGGAGAGGTGTTAAGAGATGTTATCTGTGTTCTGCACAGTTCTCTTCTGGGATATAAAGAACAGTTTTCTATCGTTATCTTCAGACGTCAGATAGCGAAACAGCAGCAGTCTCACAGCTCGTCACACACACACACACACACACACACACACACACACACACATACACACACACACACACACACACACACACAAGGGCACGTCAGTCAGTAAGCGCCCTTATCGACAATCTATTCCATTCTTGGGTCAGGGACCGCGTGGGGGGGAGGGAGGGAGGGGCAACACCCACCCCGCGCCCCAGGTGGGGCATCGCTACGTCAGAACACCCCAGAGCCAGACCCCCAGACTGGAACACCCCAGAGCCAGACCCCCAGACTGGTGGACCCACCCCTCCCCCCAAAGGTGGAGATTCCACATGGATGATGTCAGCCACACCAGGTGGACGTCGCTCCCCCACCTCCAACCCACCCCTGTGATGAAGTGCTGGTTGATGTCACCCACACACACTACATCAGTCGAAACCATCAACACCCACTGGGGGAAACCACTGGGGGAAACCACTGGGGATCCACCAACACCTGCCATTTTTGATGTAGTGCACCAGAATCAGCTGATCCTTAACGTCTCACCCGTTTACCCATAACCCATTTTCTTTAACGTTGTCTTTGACATTTTTTTAACATGTATATTTAACATTAACCTTGATAGTTTCCCTGAGAGAGGGGAAACTGTCGTGCTGAAGTCGAGCACAGTTGACGGGCTAATGACCTGACCCATCAAGACTTGATGAGGCTGACGAAGATGGTGGACCATTGAGATGGAAATTAACCTTCGCTTACCATGATGAGATCCAACTCTCTCCATTATACACTATATATATATATATATATATATATATATATATATATATATATATATATATATATATATATAAACACAGACCTATCTATCCATCTATTTCTCTGCCTATCTATCCATATATCTATCCATCTATCTATCCATCTATCTATCTATCTATCTACCTATCTATTTATCTATCTATCTATCTGTCTATCTATCTATCTATTTATCTATCTATCTATCTGTCCATCTATCTATCTATCTATCTATCTATCTATCTATCTATCTATATATGTATATTTCTATATATATATATATATATATATATATATATATAGTAGAAACTCTTTCCCCGCATAGCCCAAGCAAGTGTACAGTACAGTGATGGGGGGTGAACGACCTAACCTTCCCCCCCCCATAATGCGACCTCCCTCCCAGCATGATGCACGACCCTCCCTCTCTCCCCCCAGCATGATGCACGACCCTGGTGAATTTCCTGGTGGAGAGGAGCAGGTGTGGCCACACGACTCTGCCAAGCAACACACACACACCAAACCAAACTATATTGGATGTGTGGTGGGTGTACTTCTTCCCCTCCTCCCCATTCCCTTTCCCCTTCCCCTCTCTTTCTCCTTTCCTTCCTCCCCCCCTCACCTCACCAACCCTACCACCACAACACAAATAAGATGAGATTTTGGAGATGGTGTGTAGCCTTCTTGCCAACCCCTTCCCCCCCTTTAAGCACACACACACACACACACACACACACACACACACACACACACACACACACACACATAGACGCAGCAGACAGACAGACAGACACACAGACACACAGACACACACACGTATACACCGGGGGCGAGGAGGGGGGGGGGGGCGTACCCAGCCACCTGGATTAGCTACATGGGTGTAATGAGCCACCCTCATGATGGCGCGATGAGGCTCCCCCGCCAGCCGGGAATGAGGGTAGAATGAATGAGGCAGAGCAGACATGAGGGCCCGGTCGATCCCTGCCCCATGGGTCGTGGCGACACTGGTAGCTGTGTACTCTCTGGTCTTTGATCCATGTTTCCTTGTGTCTTGTACATGTGTGTGTGTGTGTGTGTGTGAGAGAGAGAGAGAGAGAGAGAGAGAGAGAGAGAGAGAGAGAGAGAGAGAGAGAGAGAGAGAGAGAGAGAGAGCCTGGCATTGCTTTACTCTGCTTTCTATTTCGTGAAATAGAAAAATAATTGGATATACATATTTTTTTCTCCCCGATTGGTGAATCCTGTTACCTCAGAAATCTACATATGTTGAACCTTTTTGGTTATATCTCCTCTCTTTATATATATATATATATATATATATATATATATATATATATATATATATATATATATATATATATATATATATATTAATATATATATATATATATATATATATATATATATATATATATATATATATATATATATATATATATATATATATATATATTATTTATTATACTTTGTCTCCGTCTCCCGCGTTAGCGAGGTAGCGCAAGGAAACAGACGAAAGAATGGCCCAACACACCCACATATACATGCCTATACATTTCAACGTATACATATATATATATATACATACACAGACATATACACGTATACACGTGTACGTAATTCATACTTGCTGCCTTTATTCATATATATCCCTATGTGCTCTCCTGGAGGTGTGTGTGTGTGTGTGTGTGTGTGTCTTATACGTATGTTGTGTCATGCCATGTGGGTTTGGGAGCCAGCAACCCAAATGTGAGAGAGAAAAAGTGAAGAAAATGAATCGCTTCTCCCAAGGCCAGGTTGGGGTAAAGAACACACGGCGCGGTGCTGGCTGCGTGCATCATCCCCCACCTCCGTCAGTAGGAACGCGCCTTTTGGTGGTGCCGTGCCACCCTCCTCCTCCTCCTTCCTTCCCTCCCCCCCAGCTTCGTGGCCGGAATCCACGGTTATCCCCCATCGCTAATTAACAAACGGGGGTCGTAATAAGCCGGAGAACTAATTGCTCAGGGAAGGGTCAGGTGCCTTCCTGGTCATCTGCTAAGGGCTTGTCCTACCTGCTCATTGGTGAGCCAGTCTTCTGTGTGTGTGGCGATTCCTCGTTCGAATCCCCTCAACGGTCGGCCTGTTATAACTCAATCTTCCCCACCTCCCTAGGGTCGTACCGTCGTGTTCAAGGATCGTACCGTCGTGTTCAAGGATCGTACCGTCGTGTTCAAGAGTCGGACTGTCGTGTTCAAGGGTCGTACCGTCGTGTTCAAGGATGGTACCGTCGTGTTCAAGGATCGTACTGTCGTGTTCAAGGATCGTACCGTCGTGTTCAAGGGTCGTACCGTCGTGTTCAAGGGTCGTACCGTCGTGTTCAAGGGTCGTACCGTCGTGTTCAAGGATCGTACCGTCGTGTTCAAGGATCGTACCGTCGTGTTCAAGATGGTGATTAACCAGGATCAGGATATGGTCAAAACCTGTGCTTTAACTCGATTAACCGGAGTGTCGTGTGAGCCGGTTTTCTCTCCCCCTCACTGTATGTCTTGTTAACCGTTGTTGGTTGAGCGAACTCGGGTTAGTTACAGTCTCCCATTAACCAACCTTAATAACACTGAAATCACGATCAACCGGACTCATTAACGGTTACCCGAACTCGCGATTATTAGAACTCTCAGTGAACCGAACCCCTCGATTAACCGAACCACCCCCCCCCCCCGCGGTTAACCGAAACCACAAGTAACCGATTCCTCGATTAACCGATTTTTTTTTTTTTTTATTACGGCCGAACACCGCGCAATTAACCGGAATTACAATTAACCGAACTCGTTATCCGAAGCTGTACAAAATCCTCTCTCTCTCTCTCTCTCTCTCTCTCTCTCTCTCTCTCTCTCTCTCTCTCTCTCTCTCTCTCTCTCTCTCTCTCTCTCGTCCCCTCCCGACACCACCCCCCCCCACCCCCCTTTCTTTCTTGAGAAACAGTCATTGGCTGTTGGGCTTAATTACGTCCTTCTTCCACTAACGATGTTGTTAATTAGGTTTTGGGTTACCCCTAGTAGTTAAGCGTCGTTTAATTAGGGGGTTAATCTCTTGTGATGTAGCGGCGAGCCAACTGCCAGATGGCACGGGACTTCTGCTCCAGATGGTGCTCCAGTCGTGTATATATATATATATATATATATATATATATATATATTTATATATATATATATATATATATATATATATATATATATATATATATATATATATATATATATATATATATATATATATATATATTCCTATGAGTCCACGGGAAAAATGAAACACAATAAGTTCCCAAGTGCACTTTCGTGTAATAATCACATCATCAGGGGAGACACAAGAAAGGTATATAAGTCAGTTGATATACATCGAAGAGACGAAGCTAGGACGCCATTTGGTAAAGATTTGATTGTCCAAAACGTATATATATATATATATATATATATATATATATATATATATATATATATATATATATATATATATATATATTCAAGAACCTGAAAGGCTTCTGGGTTATTGGAAAACGTAGCTGAAATACCCTCTTATCATGGAGGAGTTATAGACGTTTTCCTCTTAACAAGTCGTCACCAGAGTCATGGTCAACAACAAAGGTCAGAATGAGAAACATGTAATTATATATGGGAAGAAGGTGAGGGCATCCACACCAGAGCACACTGCATTATATTTTTAGACTCCAATTTACTGTTGATTAACTGGATGACGTTGTAATCTTTTCCCCCTGTGCAGAAAACTGTATTTTGTAATCATTTTTTGCATCTAATTAAAAGAAAAATAGATGTTTATTAAATTTCAGGACAAATAAACAGGAAAGTCTTACTACGTATGTATACGATCACAGACCTTAATAATTTCGACTTTACATCGAGGATACAAAACACTGAATATATATATATATATATATATATATATATATATATATATATATATATATATATATATATATATATATATATATATATATATATTTATCTTTTTTATTTATTATACTTTGTCGCTGTCTCCCGCGTTAGCGAGGTAGCGCAACGAAACAGACGAAAGAATGGCCCAACCCACCCACATACACGTGTATATACATAAACTCCCACACACGCACATATACATATCTATACATTTCAACGTATACATACATATACATACTCAGACATATATACACATGCACTTATTCATACATGCTGCCTTCATCTATTTCCGTCGCCACCCTGCCACACATGAAATGACACCTCCCTCCCCCCGCGTGCTTGCGAGGTAGCGCTAGGAAAGGACAACAAAGGCCACATTCGTCCACACTCAGACTCTAGCTGTCATGTGTAATGCACCGAAACCACAGCTCCCATTCCACATCCAAGCTCCACAAAACTTTCCATGGTTTGTCCCAGACGCTTCACATGCCCTGGTTCAATACATTGATAGCACGTCGACCCCGGTAAACCACATCGTTCCGATTTACTATATTCCTTGCACGCCTTTCACCCTCCTGTATGTTCAGGCTCCGATCGCTCAAAATTTTTTTCACTCACATGTAAGGCATGTGTACGTGTAGGAAGAGAGGAAAGTGATTGGTTCTCAGTGAATGTAGGTTTGCGGCAGGGATGTGTGATGTCTCCATGGTTGTTTAATTTGTTTATGGATGGGGTTGTAAGGGAGGTAAATGCAAGAGTCCTGGAAAGAGGGGCAAATATGAAGTCTGTTGGGGATGAGAGAGCTTGGGAAGTGAGTCAGTTGTTGTTCGCTGATGATACAGCGCTGGTGGCTGATTCATGTGAGAAACTGCAGAAGCTGGTGACTGAGTTTGGTAAAGTGTGTGGAAGAAGAAAGTTGAGAGTAAATGTGAATAAGAGCAAGGTTATTAGGTACAGTAGGGGTGAGGGTCAAGTCAATTGGGAGGTGAGTTTGAATGGAGAAAAACTGGAGGAAGTGAAGTGTTTTAGATATCTGGGAGTGGATCTGCCAGCGGATGGAACCATGGAAGCGGAAGTGGATCATAGGGTGGGGGAGGGGGCGAAAATTTTGGGAGCCTTGAAAAATGTGTGGAAGTCGAGAACATTATCTCGGAAAGCAAAAATGGGTATGTTTGAGGGAATAGTGGTTCCAACAATGTTGTATGGTTGCGAGGCGTGGGCTATGGATAGAGATGTGCGCAGGAGGATGGATGTGCTGGAAATGAGATGTTTGAGGACAATGTGTGGTGTGAGGTGGTTTGATCGAGTAAGTAACGTAAGGGTAAGAGAGATGTGTGGAAATAAAAAGAGCGTGGTTGAGAGAGCAGAAGAGGGTGTTTTGAAATGGTTTGGGCACATGGAGAGAATGAGTGAGGAGAGATTGACCAAGAGGATATATGTGTCGGAGGTGGAGGGAACGAGGAGAAGAGGGAGACCAAATTGGAGGTGGAAAGATGGAGTGAAAAAGATTTTGTGTGATCGGGGCCTGAACATGCAGGAGGGTGAAAGGAGGGCAAGAAATAGAGTGAATTGGAGTCATGTGGTATACAGGGGTTGACGTGCTGTCAGTGGATTGAAGCAAGGCATGTGAAGCGTCTGGGGTAAACCATGGAAAGCTGTGTAGGTATGTATATTTGCGTGTGTGGACGTGTGTATGTATATGTGTATGGGGGGGGGGGTTGGGCCATTTCTTTCGTCTGTTTCCTTGCGCTACCTCGCAAACGCGGGAGACAGCGACAAAGTATAAAAAAAAAAAAAAAAAAAAAATATATATATATATATATATATATATATATATATACATATATTGATTTGTATTTATATGTGTATGTGGGGGGAGAGGGGGTGGCGTTTAAGTATATACACGTGTATGAGGGTGGGTTTGGCCATTCTTTTGTCTGTTCCCTTGCGCTACCTCGCTAACGCGGGAGACAGCGACTAAGTATAATATATATATATATATATATATATATATATATATATATATATATATATATATATAAATATATATGTATATTCATTTCATAAAAGATTATTATTATTACATTATAATTCGCGAGGTCCTGGAGCGCCTACTTAACCATAAGTGCGCCCAGGACATTACTGTACACTTAACAGTACATCACGAGTGAATTACTCCCGAACAAAATTGGACCACCCGCCCCCTCCTGACGGAGAGAGAGAGACCCCCATCAGGGGTCATGGGCGGGGCGCGTGTGGGCGGCGGTGATGAAGGCGTACACGCCCGGGCGCTGTGGGTTTGTTGTTGTGTGTGGGGTGGGTGGGCGGTACCCGCTGGCTACAGATGGTAAGGGGGTGGGGGTCGAACCTGGGAGTCGGGGAGTAAGTGTGTGTGTGTGTGTGGAGAGAGAGAGAGAGAGAGAGAGAGAGAGAGAGAGAGAGAGAGAGAGAGAGAGAGAGAGAGAGAGAGAGAGAGAGATTTAAGACTATGTTCTATGAAGGTGCGTGTTCATATGCACTTTGTTCTTATATATATATATATATATATATATATATATATATATATATATATATATATATATATATATATAAATATATGAATTATCTACACTACCACCTCTTCATCGGTACCCTGTGGGAGGGTAACGGGTAACCGGACTGTAATAACCCCCCGTCGCCCTTTAACCACCCACCACCCTCCTCCACAGCCTGTAATATCCCTGGGGGGCGCCTGTACCTCCTCCTGCAGCAGCCAGCCGGGAATGAGTGCCTAATGTGTGAGATAATTCGTGTAACGTTAAGTCCAATACTGATCGTGTGGGGGGAGGCGCGAGTGTGGAGAATGGACTCAGATACTCTCGTTTTCTAAATCATATTAGGGGTAACTGCACTCCAGTGTACCCCGATGTGACCTAATCATATATATATATATATATATATATATATATATATATATATATATATATATATATATATATATATATATTATACATAATGAATGCTTCCCGCGTCAGCGAGGTAGCGCAAGGAAACACACGAAGAATGGCACGTATATAAATGTGTATATATCCCTGGGGATAGGGGAGAAAGAATACTTCCCACGTATTCCCTGCGTGTCGTAGAAGGCGACTAAAAGGGGAGGGAGCAGGTGGCTGGAAATCCTCCCCTCTCGTTTTTTTTTTTTTTTTTTGATTTTGCAAAAGAAGGAACAGAGAAGGGGGCCAGGTGAGGGTATTCCCTCAAAGGCCCAGTCCTCTGTTCTTAACGCTACCTCGCTATCGCGGGAAATGGCGAATAGTATGAAAGATATATATATATATATATATATATATATATATATATATATATATATATATATATATATATATATAAAGATTTTTGTTGTTTCTACGTTATAAGAGGTAAAGCTTCACTCAGACATTCCTTACATGTTATCAGACCTGCCCTGCAACATGACGAAGCTCTGGGACCTTCGTTAATTATGTAGGAAGAATTTGTCGATGGCTAAATGACTGACTTAAATACTTGCTGTAAAGTTTTGCATTTTCTTTTCCCTTTCTTCTTGTTATTGAAGTCGATGATAGGATTGCTGGTATGTTAGTATGATTATTATTATTATTATTATTATTATTATTATTATTATTATTATTATTATTATTATTATTATTATTATTATTGAACTCCAGGACTCACAGGAATATATATATATATATATATATATATATATATATATATATATATATATATATATATATATATATATATATATATATTTTTTTTTTTTTTTTTTTTTATACTTTGTCGCTGTCTCCCGCGTTTGCGAGGTAGCGCAAGGAAACAGACGAAAGAAATGGCCCAACCCCCCCCCCCATACACATGTACATACACACGTCCACACACACAAATATACATACCTACACAGCTTTCCATGGTTTACCCCAGACGCTTCACATGCCTTGCTTCACTCCACTGACAGCACGTCAACCCCTGTATACCACATGACTCCAATTCACTCTATTCCTTGCCCTCCTTTCACCCTCCTGCATGTTCAGGCCCCGATCACACAAAATCATTTTCACTCCATCTTTCCACCTCCAATTTGGTCTCCCTCTTCTCCTCGTTCCCTCCACCTCCGACACATATATCCTCTTGGTCAATCTCTCCTCACTCATTCTCTCCATGTGCCCAAACCATTTCAAAACACCCTCTTCTGCTCTCTCAACCACGCTCTTTTTATTTCCACACATCTCTCTTACCCTTACGTTACTTACTCGATCAAACCACCTCACACCACACATTGTCCTCAAACATCTCATTTCCAGCACATCCATCCTCCTGCGCACATCTCTATCCATAGCCCACGCCTCGCAACCATACAGCATTGTTGGAACCACTATTCCCTCAAACATACCCATTTTTGCTTTCCGAGATAATGTTCTCGACTTCCACACATTTTTCAAGGCTCCCAAAATTTTCGCCCCCTCCCCCACCCTATGATCCACTTCCGCTTCCATGGTTCCATCCGCTGACAGATCCACTCCCAGATATCTAAAACACTTCACTTCCTCCAGTTTTTCTCCATTCAAACTCACCTCCCAATTGACTTGACCCTCACCCCTACTGTACCTAATAACCTTGCTCTTATTCACATTTACTCTCAACTTTCTTCTTCCACACACTTTACCAAACTCAGTCACCAGCTTCTGCAGTTTCTCACATGAATCAGCCACCAGCGCTGTATCATCAGCGAACAACAATTGACTCACTTCCCAAGCTCTCTCATCCCCAACAGACTTCATACTTGCCCCTCTTTCCAGGACTCTTGCATTTACCTCCTTTACAACCCCATCCATAAACAAATTAAACAACCATGGAGACATCACACACCCCTGCCGCAAACCTACATATATATATTATCCCTGGAGATAGGGGAGAAAGAATACTTCCCACGTATTCCCTGCGTGTCGTAGAGGCGACTTAAAGGGGAGGGAGCGGGGGGCTGGAAATCCTCCCCTCTCGTTTTTTTTTTTTTCTAATTTTCCAAAAGAAGGAACAGAGAAGGGGGCCAGGTGAGGATATTCCCTCAAAGGCCCAGTCCTCTGTTCCTAACGCTACCTCGCTAACGTGGAAAATGGCGAATAGTTTAAAAAATAAATATGAATAAATATATATATATATATATATATATATATATATATATATATATATATATATATATATATATATATATATATATATATTATATAATGTCTATCATGACGACTCTTGGTTAGTTGCCCGTAATGGGCCTTTGGCTGTACTGGTCTTCCATCTATCGAAGAATTGTTCGCTGTCTACCTCATCAGACATTTTTTTTGATAAGTTCAAAAGTTATGATCAGGTGTTCCGTTACTCTTCTCTCTTCCATGGTGGATAATTTCGAAAGTCCAGAAAGGAGTATTTTATGGGCGTGATCGTCCCAGATATTCGGATAATTCTAAGATGTTATCATCATAAAAACTGAGACATTCCCGGTACTCCTGTATACACAGACACAAACATTCCAGGTCAGGGAGCATAATAGTAGCGCTTAATATTCTTGTTATGCAAATATCCGAGACATTCTCACATTCCAGGGAATTAAGCATGCTAATGATTCCCGAAGGTCATGTATACTGAAAGATTCCAGACTGGTGTTCCAGTGATGCTAGGCTTCCAGGATGACTGACTGGTGTTCCAGTGATGCGAGGCTTCCAGGATGACTGACTGGTGTTCCAGTGATGCTAGGCTTCCAGGATGACTGACTGGTGTTCCAGTGATGCGAGGCTTCCAGGATGACTGACTGGTGTTCCAGTGATGCTAGGCTTCCAGGATGACTGACTGGTGTTCCAGTGATGCAAGGCTTCCAGGATGACTGACTGGTGTTCCAGTGATGCAAGGCTTCCAGGGTGACTGACTGGTGTTCCAGTGATGCGAGGCTTCCAGGATGACTGACTGGTGTTCCAGTGATGCAAGGCTTCCAGGATGACTGACTGGTGTTCCAGTGATGCGAGGCTTCCAGGATGACTGACTGGTGTTCCAGTGATGCAAGGCTTCCAGGATGACTGACTGGTGTTCCAGTGATGCAAGGCTTCCAGGATGACTGACTGGTGTTCCAGTGATGCGAGGCTTCCAGGATGACTGACTGGTGTTCCAGTGATGCGAGGCTTCCAGGATGACTGACTGGTGTTCAAGTGATGCAAGGCTTCCAGGATGACTGACTGGTGTTCCAGTGATGCGAGGCTTCCAGGATGACTGACTGGTGTTCCAGTGATGCAAGGCTTCCAGGATGACTGACTGGTGTTCCAGTGATGCGAGGCTTCCAGGATGACTGACTGGTGTTCCAGTGATGCGAGGCTTCCAGAATGACCGAATGGTTTTCCAGTGATGCAAGGATTCTAGAATGACTGACGTTCCATTGATGCAAGGTTTCCAGACTCTCTCACTGGAAGGGAACTATGGATACCTGGAAGGCCCTTTTCGAAGTGGGTGGAGGTGAACAGTGGAGTTCCTTAAGGCGCTGTTCTGGGGCCGTTACCCTTCTCGATCTGTGCGAGGAGGTGTGGACCTGACTCCTGCATGAATGTGTTTGCAGATGATGCCAAGGTTATGACTATCGTAAAAGAAAACGAGGAGGAGTGCGTCAACTTACAAGGAGACTTAGACGAATTGGAATCCTGTTCTTATACGTGGGTTGGTGAATATCAGGCCGACCACATGAGGATGGGAGACAGCGAAAGAAGGCCTCGATATGAATATCATCTCGCAAGAAATGTGCCTCAGGAACCTGTGCATGAGAGGGACGGACGCAGGAGTCGACGTTGTGCCAAACCTGTCGCCAAAATTCCTCACTACGAGAAGAGCAGAGGAGACAGAGTGTGTGTGTGTGCTGGCAGATGTTACGTTAGTACTAAGGTATGTGGCGAAGGAAAGGTTCAGCAAGCAGTTCATATCTTGCGTCAGGCCAGAATGAGAATATTCTTCTTACGTTTTGCCACCGGGACTGAAAGAATCACAAAAGGACTCACAGGGGTGGTGCAGAGGAAGGCAACAGAGATGGTACCAGAAGGAGGAGAACCGAGTTATGGGCGAAAGGTTAGAGGCCTTGAATTTATCCAACTTGGAAAAGAGAAGAGTGAGGGGTGACCTGATCACAGCTTTTTATTTTTAATTTTTTTGAACCAGTTTCATGATACAGACAATGAACAGTTCTTTGAAAGATGTAGGTACAGGAAGACCAGAGGAAACCTGTTGCAAGGATGAGCAGGAGTTCGTTTCTGCTGTGAGAGTGGAGGAGGAGGAGGAGGAAGGGAATGAACTGAGTGACGAGGTAGTGAACGTGCACGACACATACACAAGTTTAAAAAGCTTTACAGTAGTGGAGAAAGCTCAAGAGATGGGGGCGCCCCACGAACGGAAGACTCCCTCCCCGCACAGTACATATAGGTGATTACACACACACACACACACACACACCAGTGATAACCATTCCAGTTACTTAAACATTCCAGTGATGTAAACATTCCCAAGACAAACATTCTAGACTTAAATATTCCAGGAACACGAACATTCCAGGAACACGAACATTCCAGGAACACGAACATTCCAGGAACACAAACATTCCAGGAACACGAACATTCCAGGAACACGAACATTCCAGGAACACAAACATTCCAGGAACACGAACATTCCAGGAACACACACATTCCAGGAACACGAACATTCCAGACGCATCCATTCCATGGATACAAACATTCCTGATATCTAAACATTCCGTATATATAAACATTCCAGGTATCTAAACATCCCTAGAAAACAACCATTCCAGGAAGCCCGAACATTCTAAAGAATTAAGCATTCCAGGGAGACAAGCGATCCAAAGCAGTGCATATTCCAGGGATGCAAATGTTTCTTTATTAAATATGTTCGGAGTCCAGTCCAGCTGCTGGTCAGAAAAATGTATAACCAACGGCAGAAGGTTGTGACCAGCAACAGAAAGTTGTGACCAGCAACAGAAGGTTGTGACCAGCAACAGAAGGTTGTGACCAGCAACAGAAGGTTGTGACCAGCAACAGAAGGTTGTGACCAGCAACAGAAGGTTGTGACCAGTAACAGAAAGTTGTGACCAGCAACAGAAGGTTGTGACTAACTACAGGACGATATGACTGACAACAGAAAAATATGACCAGCAACAGTAGGGTGTAACCAGCGACAGAAGGTTGTGACCAGCAACAGAAGGTTGTGACCAGCAACAGAAGGTTGTGACCAGCAACAGAAGGTTGTGACCAGCAACAGGAGGTTGTGACCAGCAACAGAAGGTTGTGTCCAGCAACAGGAAGATATGACTAACACTAGGAAGCTATGACCAGCAACAGGAAGACGGGAAGCGTGTGCGATATGCTGGGGTTAGGGGGACGTGTGCGATATTCTGGGGTTAGGGGGACGTGTGCGATATGCTGGGGTTAGGGGGACGTGTGCGATATGCTGGGGTTAGGGGGACGTGTGCGATATGCTGGGGTTAGGGGGACGTGTGCGATATGCTGGGGTTAAGGGGACGTGTGCGATATGCTGGGGTTAGGGGGACGTGTGCGATATGCTGGGGTTAGGGGACGTGTGCGATATGCTGGGGTTAGGGGGACGTGTGCGATATGCTGGGGTTAGGGGGACGTGTGCGATATGCTGGGGTTAGGGGGACGTGTGCGATATGCTGGGGTTAGGGGGACGTGTGCGACATATTGATGCACAGGAGGGTTTCCGTCGTCAACCTTCGACAACCTTATCATTCCATAAACACAACGCCGGGGACCCCCTTGTTGTCCCCTCACCACAACATGTGGCGGCGGACTTCCCATTGCTTACTTTGGTTATAACAACACCTCCCGGGCTCACAACTTCCCCACTCCTCCTCCTTCGCTGACTGGGGGGGGGAATTAAAAGATAAACCCTCATGGCTTTCCTGTGATATGGATAACGTCAGTGGAAATGGCTCACAAGGACGCTGAGTTAGAGAGATGAGATAAAGGAAAAGCTTTCGCTTTACACTAACGAAATATGTGGTGGAGTTAACACGCGAAGAACGTAGGTACTAGACATAGAAATATATGGGAACGGGTTTAGATATAAGGGAATGGGTTTAGATATATGGGAACGTGGTTAGATATATGGGAACGGGTTTAGATATAAGGGAATGGGTTTAGATATGTGGGAACGGGTTTAGATATGTGGGAATGGGGTTAGATATAAGGGAATAGGTTTAGAGATGTGGGAACGGGTTTAGATATAAGGGAATGGGGTTAGATATAAGGGAACGGGTTTAAATGTAAGGGAACGGGTTTAGATATAAGGGAACGGGTTTAGATATAAGGCAACGGATGTCCCGTTCTCATTCATATGTTAACTCATACAAACAACCATCGTATCTCTGATGTCAGCCCAGTGAAGACAGAAGGACACCTCCCTCCCTCCAACAGCCTCAGCCCTCCCTCCAACAGCCTCAGCCCTCCCTCCCTCCCTCTCTGCCGTCAGCCAACTTGGAGGGACACGATCATCCTCGTATTCCCTCCAACGGCCAGGACAACACACCACACCGCCTAAGGTGGGTCGGGGTCATATGGCGTGTTGATGCCACCTGAAACTTTTGACTCATTTAACTCACGAAACTCGTTGTAACTATCCTCCCCCACCTCCCCTCCTTAGCCGCCCCCCCCCACACCTTTTTTTTCTTCTTCCCCTCCTCCTCCTCCTCCTCCTCCTCCTCCTCCTCCTCCTTTGTTTTTAAAGGGATAAAAACAGGATGAGTTCCACCGACCGACCCAGGTGGCTTTTGCGCTTTTCACACGATACAAGGAGAGAGAGAGAGAGAGAGAGAGAGAGAGAGAGAGAGAGAGAGAGAGAGAGAGAGAGAGAGATGTAGTCCGGGCTCTCAAAAGTCCTCATTTACATCCGGTTCTGATCTTAGTGGGTAGCGGACCATAGGGAGGGAGGGAGGGAGGGAGAGTGTGTCTCCCAGAGGGAGAGAGGGAGGGAGGGAGGGAGGGAGGGAGGGAGGGAGAGTGTGCCTCCCAGATGGAGAGAGAGAGGGAGGGAGGGAGGGAGAGTGTGCCTCCCAGAGGATGGGAGGGAGGGAGAGAGAGTGGGCCTCTCTGTAAGGGCTGAGAGGAAGGAAGGCTAGGCTGCCATGGGCGACCGCGTGTTCGGAGTGGAGGAGCTACCCTTAACCGAATGCTACCGTTCTCAACCGAATGCTACCGTTCTCAACCGAATGCTACCGTTCTCAACCGAATGCTACCGTTCTCAACCGAATGCTTCCGTTCTCAACCGAATGCTTCCGTTCTCAACCGAATGCTACCGTTCTCAACCGAATGCTTCCGTTCTCAACCGAATGCTACCGTTCTCAACCGAATGCTTCCGTTCTCAACCGAATGCTACCGTTCTCAACCGAATGCCACTGTTACCGAATACCACCGTTCTCAACCGAATGCCACTGTTACCGAATACCACCGTTCTCAACCGAATGCCACTGTAACCGAATGCTACCGTTCTCAACCGAATGCCACTGTAACCGAATGCTTCCGTTCTCAACCGAATGCTTCCGTTCTCAACCGAATGCCACTGTTACCGAATACCACCGTTCTCAACCGGAAGCTCCATTTCTTCCGTTTTCTTTTTCCTCCATTGCCCTCACTAATTGGTTGAACATTTCAAGACGTGGTTCACACCTTACTGTCTTCTCCGTGTTGAGTTGCACCATTTATATAATCATCAGTTTGGACTGAAGGTGGGCAGTGGACGTGTGTCCGGGACGTGCGTCGCGTATGTAAAGTGAACATCATGAACATGGGACGTGTAATCCACGCTTGTATCTGACGATGAAGCGAGACGTGTGGTGAGAAAATTGGAAGAGCCAACAGAAGGCTAACGAGGGTTAAATATGCACTGGTCTTTAACAAACAAGAGTATTACAGAAAATATTATCCTGCCTGCGGGGTAGCGACTGGAATGGATGAAGGCAAGCACGAATATGTACATGCTTATATATGTATATGTATGTGTATGTATGTGTATGTATATGTTGATATGTATATGTATGTACATATGCGTGTATGGGCGTTTATGTATATATATGTTTATACGAGTGGATGGGCTATTCTTCATCTGTTTCCCGGCGCTATCTCGCTGACGCGGGAGACGGCGATTAAGTATGATATATATATATATATATATATATATATATATATATATATATATATATATATATATATATATATATATATATATACATATATATACATATTGTTAATATAGATTTAAAGATAGCAGAGAATAGGAAGTGTGTGCCTTATTGTTAGATATCAAAGACCATATGATTTACGAGAGACGGAAAGTGTTTACATTGTAGCCATGTTTACATTGTAACCATGTTCACATCGTATCCTTATTTACGATGTAACCATGTTTACATTGTAACCATGTTCCCATCGTATCCTTATTTACAATGCAACCATGTTTACATTGTAACCATGTTCGCATCGTATCCTTATTTACAATGTAACCATGTTTACATTGTAGCCATGTTTACATTGTAACCACCTCCCAGTGGTTAAGATAACCCGAGGAAGACGATAAACAGCCGCGTCACATTACTGATAACGATACAGATATTGGTGATAACTCATGTTTCGTCACATTACTGATAACGGTGCAGATAACTGATAACGAGACAGATATTGGTGATATCTCGTGTTTCTCTCCCACCTCCTCCTCTTCCTCTTCTTCTCTTCACTTGTTCTTCCTCTTCTTCCTCCTCCTCCTCCTCTTCTTCTTCTCTTCTTCTTCCTCCTCCTCCTCCTCCTCCTCTTCTCCTTCTCTTCCTCCTCCTCCTCCTCCTCTCCTCCTCTCTTCCTCCTCCTCCTCCTCTTCTTCTTCTGCTTCTTCTTCTTCTTCTTCTTCTTCTTCTTCTTCTTCTTCTTCTTCTTCTTCTTCTTCTTTCTTCATCTTCCTCTTCTTCTTCTTCTTCTTTCTCCTCCTCCTCCTCCTCCTCCTCCTCCTCCTCCTCCTCCTCCTCCTCCTCCTCTGCGTGCATGCAGCGCCTGGCCCGCCGCGCCACACACCGCCGGGGATCAAATCCGCGTTGATCCCCGGCCGGGCGGAAACCGTCGCCAGTCGTCGGCAGTCTTAAGAGGCTTGACGTGTTGGGCAGGACCCGCGACGCCTCCTGCTGGTGGTGTGGTGGTCCAGGGGGCCTCTCCCGCCCCCTCCCCGACGACTACCTCCACCACCAGGCAGGCACACTCCCCCA
The DNA here is from genome assembly GCF_036320965.1 of Panulirus ornatus. Taxonomy (NCBI): domain Eukaryota; kingdom Metazoa; phylum Arthropoda; class Malacostraca; order Decapoda; family Palinuridae; genus Panulirus; species Panulirus ornatus. The sequence goes on from NC_092231.1 coordinate 7,283,813, forward strand.
CCTGGCAACCCTGCGTGGGAGGGGAGGACTCGTACGTAACGATAGCGCCAACTGCACGGGAGCAGGAGCAGGAGGAGGAGGAGGAGGGGAAGTGGAAGGTGTGTCACACTGAGGCCTGCACGCTGCTAACATCGTAGCTCAGACAGGGCCACCCTCGCCTTTTACTTAACCACCGTTTGAGCACGTCGGTGCGACTCTTGAACACGACGGTACGATCCCTTTGAGCACGACGGTACGATCCCTTTGAGTACGACGGTACGACCCTTGAACAGATGGAACGACCATTGAGCACGACGGTACGACCCTTGAATACACGACGGTGCGATCCCTTTGAGCACGACGGTACGATCCTCGAACACGACGGTACGATCCTTGAGCACGACGGTACACCCTTGAGTACGACGGTACGATCCCCTTGAACACGACGGTACGACCCTTGAGCACAACGGTACGACCCTTGAGCACGATACGGTACGACTCTCGTGGTGGTGGGAAGGCCAGTGTGTCATTCCAGCCTCAGAGTCGTGCTCAAGGGTCGTATCCTCGTGCTCAAGGATCGTACCGTCGTGTTCAAGGGGCGTACCGTCGTGCTCAAGGGTCGTATTGTCGTGCTCAAAGGGATCGTACCGTCGTGCTCAAGGATCGTACCTTCGTGCTGAAGGGTCGTACCGCCGTTCTCAAGGATCGGACCGTCGTGCTCAAGGATCGTACCGTCGTGTTCAAGAATCGTACCGTCGTGCTCAAGGATTGTACCGTATCGTGCTCCAGGGTCGAACCGTCGTGTATTCAAGGGTCGTACCGTCGTGCTCAAGGATCGCACCATCCTCTGTCGTACCGTACCTGCAGCCAGCCGGGTACACAGCTGGCGGGGAAGGCGTGGAGTGCACGTGGAACACCCGATCCTTCCCTCGCGTGCTACATTACCCACGCCAATCCTTGAACGAACATGTATTTATATTTTTTTCTCTCTCAAATGCAAAATATTAAGTCTGCCTCGACGCGCGAACATTTTGGCTGCTTGTGGGGCGAGGATTTGCACAGGATCAACTGCTGCATGCGTCTCTCTCTCTCTCTCTCTCTCTCTCTCTCTCTCTCTCTCTCTCTCTCTCTCTCTCTCTCTCTCTCTCTCTCCCTCCCTCCCGTGTCGTTTATCTCTTCTGTGTATCTCCTGCTGTAATTCATTTCTGGTCGCTTCCCTTCGTGTTTCTCTCTCTCTCTCTCTCTCTCTCTCTCTCTCTCTCTCTCTCTCTCTCTCTCTCTCTCTCTCCCCCTCGTGTTTGCCTTCGTGTTCGTTATCCTCTTCCTATCTCTTCTCTCTCTCTCTCTCTCTCTCTCTCTCTCTCTCTCTCTCTCTCTCTCCCCCCTCGTGTTTATCTTCGTGTACGTTATCCTCTTCCTCTCTCTCTCTCTCTCTCTCTCTCTCTCTCTCTCTCTCTCTCTCTCTCTCTCTCTCTCTCTCTCTCTCTCTCTCTCTCTCTCCCTCCCCTCGTGTTTATCTTCGTGTACGTTATCCTCTTCCTATCTCTTCTCTCTCTCTCTCTCTCTCTCTCTCTCTCTCTCTCTCTCTCTCTCTCTCTCTCTCTCTCTCTCTCTCTCTCTCTCTCTCCTCTCCCTCTTTCTCTACCCTCTCCCAGGCTCACACCCTCGTCCTCTCGCTCCTCCCCAACACGTTACAGCCCATCTGCCACACACGGCACACAAGAACTCTCGACCATGAGTGGGTGAGGAAGGGAGGGAGGAAGGGAGGGAGGGAGAGAAAAGAGTTCTCTCCCCCCGCGCGCGCGCGCCGCATGCCCGGTGCTGGGGTTAAGCAAGGTGTTCGTCCAGCCTCCCCCACACACAGGCCAGCCACGCCAGGTCCCACTAGGGCTCAGCCCAGAGCTGCTCTCGTGTGTGTACGAAGCTTCGTACCTGGTTATGCCATCGTCTCCCATATATATATATATATATTTTTTTTTTTTTTTCTTTTTAAACTATTCGCCATTTCCCGCGTTAGCGAGGTAGCGTTAAGAACAGAGGACTGGGCCTTTGAGGGAATATCCTTACCTGGCCCCCTTCTCTGTTCCTTCTTTTGGAAAATTAAAAAAAAAAAAAATAATGAGAAGGGAGGATTTCCAGCCCCCCGCTCCCTCCCCTTTTAGTCGCCTTCTACGACACGCAGGGAATACGTGGGAAGTATTCTTTCTCCCCTATCCCCAGGGATATATATATATATATATATATATATATATATATATATATATATATATATATATATATATATATATATATATATATATATATATTTCTTTCATACTATTCGCCATTTCCCGCCTCAGCGAGGTAGCGTTAAGAACAGAGGACTGGGCCTCTGAGGGAATATATATATATATATATATATATATATATATATATATATATATATATATATATATATATATATATATATATATATATATTCTCCTCAGCGTATCGTAGAGGATTTACGTTAAGCGTCGTGTTTTTTTTTTTTATTTACGACAGAGTGGCCCACGTAGCATCTTTGCCTAGAGTAACGTTGCTATTTTCTACGAAGTTGGGCGGTCCATTTTACGACTCCCGTCATGCACTTGTTTGCATATTCATGCTCGAGGGGAGTGGGCGGGGAGAGGGTTGTGGTGAGGCTGGGAGAAATCTTCGCCAGTTCACGCGCGACAAAAATAATCTTCTAGAGCTTTGTCCTGGTGCTAGACATACACACACACACACACACACACACACACACACACACACACACACACACACACAGAGTATTTCCCTCAGCCTCCGGGCTGTAGCTGAGAGAGAGAGAGAGAGAGAGAGAGAGAGAGAGAGAGAGAGAGAGAGAGAGAGAGAGAGAGAGAGAGAGAGAGAGAGAGAGAGAGAGAGAGAGAGAGAGAGAGAGGCGTGTAGTCTACAGTGAGGACCAACACACTCGGCCCACTGATTAATCCTGAGCTACAGAGTGGAAGGAGAGTGTTGTGGAGGAGGAAGTAGTAATCCACACGCAACAGGTTGGCTATAATCCACGCAGATATGGATGCATCACACGTCGTATGATATCTCAGTGTTTTTCCTCCAAGCCAGACCCCAGGTCCAGTACGTGCCCTGGATGCCTGTGTGACAGTACCTGCCCTAGATGCCTGCGTGACAGTACCTGCCCTGGATGCCTGCGTGACAGTACCTTCCCTGGATGCCTGCGTGACAGGACCTGCCCTGGATGCCTGCGTGACAGTACCTGCCCTGGATGCCTGCGTGACAGTACCTGCCCTGGACGCCTGTGTGACAGTACCTGCCCTGGACGCCTGTGTGACAGTACCTGCCCTGGATGCCTGCGTGACAGTACCTGCCCCGGATACCTACATGGGCGCTGCCATTGGGAAGTTTACTTTTCTCGCACGATTTGCGAGCGCCGTCCCTTTAAGCCGAACATTTACGACGAAACTTATGGGAAAAAGTTACGAGGATCGTAGGATGACAACCCATCAGACTGGCTCACTGCACGCTCTTGTGCATCTCTTGGTAGGGAGGTAGGGAGGAGGAGGAGGGGAGAGAGAAAGGCGACGTAAGTGGCACTGCATCGAGGGACAGTCTCGTGTATCAGCTGTTTTCCCCTCCCTCGACCAATCAGAGAGCAGCAGCAGCAGCATTCATATCGTCACTGAGGAACATGACCAATCAGAATGAAGCGGCCACCACCGGCCCGATACACAGAGCTTGGGGTGGATGGGTCGTTTGATCGCGTGGGGTGGGTCGTTTGATCGCCTGGGATGGGTCGTTTGATCGGTGGTTGGCTTCTGAACACGACTAGGATGAGTCCCCCCCAACCCTTATGGGATGAATGGGTCACACACAGGTATATATGACCAGTACAGATACTCTGTCGCTTATTCAGTTACATTTTTCTTTTTTTTTCTGGAGCTGTGGATCTGGTTTTTACTACGAACATCTCTTCACTTGTGCCTGATACTCTAGTCACATGGAAAGATATAGTCCCTAAGACGATATGAGGTGTTTACCCACACGTTCTCACGAACCGTGTGAGTGTTTTTTTATGATTGTTATAGGTGTAATACGGAGAGTATGTAGGTGGATCTTCAGCAGCGGTGTGTGTGTGCGATGGTACCAGTATGTAGGTGGATCTTCAGCAGCGGTGTGTGTGTGTGTGCGATGGTACCATGGCGGTTCAATCTGTATACGGATGGGGTAGGAAGAGAGGCAAATGCGAGGCTCTTAAGAGTGAGAGGTTTGGTCTGTAGTCGGTTTAGAGATGGGTCGAGTCTTAGAAGGGGAGTCATTCTGATGTTTGCTAATGACGCGAGGCGGGTGGCACACTCGAGTTTGTAACTACAGAAACTGATGTCTGAGTTTGGGGAGTGTGTGCGTGTGTGTGTGAGAGGAAAAAGTTGAGAGTTAATGTGATGAAAAAAATAAGGTTATTAAGTTTAACAGGGGCTAGAGAGAGAGGTCGGTTGGTCGGACCGTGAGCCTGAATGACAAGAACCTGGTGAAAGTGGTAGTGTTTTAGATACGTGGGAGTAGACTTGTCAGCGAATGGAATTGTGGGAGCACAGGTAATCCATAGGAAGGGTGAGAGGAGGCGCTGAGGACGTGGATGCGTTAAGGAGTGTGTGGACATAGAGCTCACTGCATAAGATGGGAGGGTGTGTTTGATGGTACAGTAGTCGCGACGGTGCCGCGCGTGGATGCGAGGCGTGGGTTCAGGATTTATAAGTACGGTGGATGTCTCGAGGAATGCAATGCCTGAGGACAATACATGGTGTGAGGAGTGAGAGTCGAGACGGGTAAGAGAGACGTGTAGCACTGAGAAGAGTTTGGTTGAGGGAGCTGATGGAAGGTTTATGATGACAAAGTTTAGAAGTTTGGATAGGATGAGAGGGGAGAGAGAGGCAGAGTAGGAAAATGTATATTTCAGAAGTGCAGGAAGCGCGGAGAAGGGAGAGACAGAGAGCGAGATGGAGGAATAAAGTGATCGAAAACACCGATCATAACAGGAGGGTGAGAGGCGTGTATGGGATAAAGCGAATTGGAGCGATGTGGTATATACGGGGCGACATGCTATCAACGGACCGAACCAAGGCATACGAAGCGGTCAGGGGAAGCCAAGGAAAAGGTCTGTGGGGCCTGGGTGTGAGCAGAGGTGTCTCGCCTAAGGCAGAAAATGACGAGCGAATATGGAAATAAAAAAAAAAGAGAAGAAAAAAAGCCTTCGGAATTCTACAACGACATATTTTCTGTTTTGCAGAAAACGAGCAGGTTCTCGCGCCCGCCCACTCCTGCTGGGGGTCCATCAATGGAGAAGTCTGTCGTTAGCGCTAACAATGAAGACCTTTTTTTTTTTTTTCACATCTCCCTATTCATGCCAGAGGAATGAACATCAGCTAGGCACAGTTGTAAGTCTATTCTGAGGAGGTAAAGCCTCATCCCTTCCAGTCTTGCTGCTCACACCCCCTCTCGCCGATGCTGGAGGGATTGAGTCACCATTAGAGAAAACATTCAACTGTAAAATGACGGCAGAGGGCAATTACCGAGCCGTCAGAACACCTGCCGTGACGACCAGCAGCGGGTGGTTACGAGCAGGGCGACGACCAGGGGAGGTTAGGTACGACCCTGGCTGACGATCGGGGGAGGTTACGTACGGCCTCGGCTGACGACCAGGGGGAGGTTACGTACGACCTTGGCTGACGACTGGGGGAGGTTAGGTACAACCCTGGCTGACGACCGGGGAGGTTACGTACAGCCTTGGCTGACGACCGGGGGAGGTTACGACCCTGATACCTGCTGTGATTGCCACCGGTAGAGAGAGAGAGAGAGAGAGAGAGAGAGAGAGAGAGAGAGAGAGAGAGAGAGAGAGAGAGAGAGAGAGAGAGAGAGAGACCCTGAACCTTAGCGGATCACAAGGTCTACAGCTTCCCAACCAACCTCCCCCACCACCAACCCACCCACTTCCAGCAGCACACACACACCTGCAGTGGACACATTGGTCGTCTGTGTTCCACGGAGGCCCCGAGTGAGAGTCAAGTATAAACACGGTCCCTTAGCATCAGGTGATGCCTTTCAGTGGGACGGATTCAAGATATAATTGTGTAGGCCTGGCCTTAATGTGGAGCTTCCTCACCTGACTGGCGCCTCCAGCGTATGTTGGAAAGCTGATCGACACAGTTTTTTATTGACGTGCTGTGTTCATGAAGGAATGTATATAGCAGCTAAAGACCTTACGTGCTGTGTTCATGAAGGAATGTATATAGCAGGTAAAGACATTGCGTGCTGTGTTCATGAAGGAATGTATATGGCAGGTAAAGACGTAAGGTGGAATGACTTAACTCCTAACAGAAGAAAGAAAAAAGATAACGTGATAATCGTCTTAAAACAGCTTCCATTTTTTCCCGCCATTTCCCACGTTAGTGAGGTAGCGTTAAGAACAGGGTCTAATAGGGGAAAATCCTTACTTGGCATCCTCCTCTGTTCCTTATTTTGGAAAAGTAAAAAACTGGAGGGGAGGATTCCCAGCCCCCTTCTCCCTCCCGTTTTATTCGCCTTTTACGACACGCAGGGAATACGTAGGAAGTATCCCATATCCCTATCTCTTCCTAGCCCTACCTCGCACTCGCGCGTGGGGAGGGGGTGCCATTTCATATGGCGGGGTGGCGGCGAGAATGGATGAATGCAGCAAGCATGAATAACATACATGTGTATATATATGTATATGTCTGTGCATGTATATGTATGTATACGTTGAAATGTATAGGTATGTATATGTGCTTGTGTGGGGGTTTCATGTATATACATGTGTGTGTGGGTGGGTTGGGCCATTCTTCCGTCTGTTTCCTTGCGCTACCTCGCTAACGCGGGAGACAGCGACAAAGTAAAATATATATACATAAATATATATATATATTTCTTTTCTTTTCTTTTAAACTATTCGCCATTTCCCGCGTTAGCGAGGTAGCGTTAGGAACAGAGGACTGGGCCTTTTTTGGAATATCCTCACCTGGCCCCCTCTGTTCCTTCTTTTGGAAAATTATTAAAAAAAAAAAAAAAACGAGAGGGAAGGATTTCCAGCCCCCCGCTCCCTCCCCTTTTTGTCGCCTTCTACGACACGCAGGGAATACGTGGGAAGTATTCTTTCTCCCCTATCCCCAGGGATAATATATATATATATATATATATATATATATATATATATATATATATATATATATATATATATATATACATATCCCCCGTCTGGAGCACCCGTCTAGACTTAAAAAGCAGAATAGCTTTTAAGGAATACGTCAACCGGTCTGTGTGGCGCCGGTCACATAACTTGCAGGTGTTCCCGGTGCCTCGTCGTGTCCAGCACGTAGAGGAAGACACGTCATTTTCCCCGGCGCCCGTGTTTGCTGAGGAGGTGGTTGTCAGGCGTCCCAGCGGTTAGCAGTGGGAAATGTAATATTTCTCCTTTCACACTCGTATCTCTGACCCATGTTATGGTCGCGCGTCGCCTCACAGGAGGGTAAATCGTTTATCATTTACACTTAACATTTACACGCCTTATCTTTTATAAGTAACGATGACAACCGTGATAATGATGATGATAAAAAATTGATGGTGATGATAATGATATTGATCATGACAGTCCCGGTGATCCCGTGGTATGTAGTATCTTACACAGTCCTCCTTTTCAGGTAAACTCAGTCCGTTGTGGTGGTCCGGGTCGAACGTGTGGGGAGGTTGTGTAAGTAAGGGATTTTAACCTTATCATAATCTCAAGGTTAGTAATTATATGAATAATTGATAATTTGTCGTCGTCCTCCGCCCTCTCTTCTCGTCATTTACCATTCCTCTCTCCCCTGATGAGTTAGATAATAATGACCTTATAAAGTACGTGGCCGAGAATGGGGGGGGAAAAAAAGAGAAGAAAACGAGGAATTGGGACGCTGGAACACGACCGCAGCAACTGGTGTTGTGACAGTGGATTTTTGTCTGCCTTGGAGAAAACGGGGACACTGAGCCATGTCCTCTCTCTCTCTCTCTCTCTCTCTCTCTCTCTCTCTCTCTCTCTCTCTCTCTCTCTCTCTCTCTCTCTCTCTCTCTCTCTCTCTCCCCCTCTGGGTCGTGGATGAGCCTCGCCCGGTCGGTCAGCCAGACTGACCAGCAGTGTGTGGTGGTGGTGGCGGCGGTAGTAAACCCCTCCCTCCCCTTCCTCCACCATCCCTCCACCCGAGTCGTTCAGCGGTGGTGGGACCAGCTCCGTCCATCACCCCGTGATCCCATGCCAACAATGCCACCTCCAGCGTCGACCAGATGGATCATCTGCCTCAGCTGGACACGCCAGGTTAACCCTGGCCGGGGAGAGGGAGTGAGGGAGAGGAGAGGACAGATGGGAGGGAGAAGAGAGGACAGATGGGAGGGAGAGGTCATATGGAGTGCGTGCGGTTGTGAGGTGTCGGCCGTCGCCACGACCCAGACGCTGCCGGTATGGTCGTGCGAGGTCGTGGTGAGGTCTCGGGGCTAGTGACCACAGCAGGTCGTCCACCGGGGGAGAACACGATCCCCCCCGGGGTAGATGAAGATACCGCCCCAGTGCCTCCTCTCAGGGGGTCAGAGGTGGTCACCACCAGGGCGCCCCTGGGTCATAAGGTCACTCTGAAGCAGTGGAGTCTACTGCTCCCCTTTGCGGATTAAAGTAATTTGTCCCTCAAGCCACCGTGGTCGTCACGGTCTGGGGACGGGCCCAAGCACCCACCTCAACCACCGGAGGAGGATAGCGTCTAATTAGCACTCGCAGGTGAAGCAGGAGGCTCTGTACAGCAGGGAGAGAGAGAGAGAGAGAGAGAGAGAGAGAGAGAGAGAGAGAGAGAGAGAGAGAGAGAGAGAGAGAGAGAGAGAGAGAGTGCCCGCCGGGGGTGGGAAAGAAGAGGGACGGGGTCTTGTGGTAAGAACTACGGGGTATTTTAAGAATACGAAGGAGGAGGAGGAGGAGGAGGAGATGAGAGATATCTGATGTTTTGATGAGGGGTGCGGGATGACGCGGGACCATGCAGGGCAGAGACGTAGGAATGGACCGGAGACAGACGTAGAAATGGACAGGAAACATACTTGGAATGGACGGGAGGGAGACGTAGGAATGGACAAGGGAGTGACGTAGGAATGGGACCGAGGAGAGACGTAGCGTAACTAGGTATTGTGGAGAGGAGGAGGAGGAGTGGTGATAGCGAGGAGGGATGAGGGGCGCCGTCTCAAAACGAGGACGGAAGGAGTGAGTGAGTGTCGTAGTGACGGGAGGACGGAGGGGGACCATCATCAGGACCTGGGGAGGAACGCTAGGATGAAGGGAAGGAAGGGGAAACGGACTGTTGAGGAAGGGGAAAGACAAGGGGAAGGGAAGGGAAGGGTAGGGTTGGGTCGTGTCCCTAGAAACACCTACCCCCTCACACCCAGGACGACAACCTGCAGGTCTTCAAGAGTCTTGAGGTCTGCGTCAGGGAAGAGGGTTCGACAGGGACGGCCTCCGTGAGAGGATCATACATCACGACGTCAGAGTGCCGAGACCGAGCTAGTACGTCGCTGGCTTCCCCACCAGCAGCCGTCGATGCCAGCCACCCACACACACACACACACACACACACACACACACCACCTGGTGTTCCATGACCCAAGCCACCAAGCGGCCGACGCGCACGAAACTTCAGAACACTTCGAATCACGTTTCAGAAGTTCCTGATGCTAAAAAAAAAATCCCGCGTCCTGGCGTTCTCTGTGGGTGAAGTTATGCCTCGTGTATACCGTGGCAGGTGGGACCAAAGCTGCCTCTTATGATTTTCACAAGGCACAGGAGTCGAAACCCAGTCCAGGACAACACTTTACCTGTACCTGGCAACCAGCATGTACACGGGAGCAGCGAAGGTCATGTCTGTATACAGTAGTAGTAGTAGTAGTAGTAGTAGTAGTAGTAGTAATAGAAATAGTAGTAATAGTAGAAGTAGTAGTAGTAGTTATAAAAGTAGTAATAGTAGAGTAGTAATAGCAATGATAGCAGTAGCAATAGTAGAAGAAGTAGTAGTAATAATAACAATAGTAATAGTAGTAGTTGTAGTAGTAGTAGTAGTAGTAGTAGTAGTAGTAGTAGTAGTAGTAGTAGTAGTAGTTTATGTTCGGCCCCTTCCAAAGGGGTGGGCAACGGAGGACTTTTCAATTGTAGATTTCTCTCAGAAGACAACGAACAGGTCCCTTTTATGCCAGGGAAGCTCTGGAGGGCAGGTTAGATTATATAATCCTCTCTCTCTCTCTCTCTCTCTCTCTCTCTCTCTCTCTCTCTCTCTCTCTCTCTCTCTCTCTCTCTCTCTCTCTCTCTCTCTCTCTCTCTCTCTCTCTCTCTCTCTCTTTTGACCCGCTCTGGATCGTTCAGGTGACCACACACACACACACACACACACACACACACACACACACACACACACACACACACACACACACACACACACACACCTCCTCCTCCTCCTCCTCTGACCATATACACTTCACTGTGTTCGTAGAGACAGTGGCACAAGGGCCGCCTGATGCCCTACAAGTAAATAGGTAAATTGATTATCTTTTATTAGTTCCCCGTTTATGTGAGAACCCAGTACAACTTCAGGGTACATTCAGTATTGCTCTTGTCTGAGTATTGGGTTATTTGAGTCGCTCACTGTGTGTGTGTGTGTGTGTGCCAACACCAACCTTTATGTACCTTAGGGGAAGATATAGTGACTAAAAAATATTATGATCAAATGTATGGTAAGATGTATGAATGATTTACAGTGAGGTATTTACAGCCATGATGCCATTTGGTCCTTGTGGGGTGGTAAGAGATTTACATGGTTATGTCTGGGTTTTCTCACGACTTGTCATTGTAAAATAATCGTGTAAACAGGTCCCAAGACGAATACGATGTACGACGGGTTAGTAACAGTGTAAATCATTTTACGTGTAAATAATGGGAGATTTACCGTACTCGTAACGTCGTGCTCAAGGGTCATTACCACCGTACGTCATCAAAGCTGTGGGGCCCTTTAAAAATGCTGGTTTCGTCCGTTCAAACATGGCCAAGACACCGGGTCCGTCACGGACCATAAGTAAGGCGAAGGTTTCGTCCGTTCAAACATGGTCAAGACTCCGGGTCCATCACGGACCATAAGTAAGGCGAAGGTTTCGTCCGTTCAAACATGGTCAAGACTCCGGGTCCGTCACTGACCATAAGTAAGGCCAAGGACCTCTTTTTTTTTCCCTTCTTCCTTACGATCCATTAGCGTAGATTTTGGTCATGAATACGATTCGATCGTGGTTGGGAAGTGTGGACTGACCGCTTTGTAGGTTTGTAGGGTTGCGGAATCCCTTCCCCTGGTGGCTGCGGGTGCGGATGCTGCCTGAACTTTCCTTGATGGTGTTGTAATCCAATTAGTTGAGAAGCCCAGTCGTGACGAGGGCGTAATAGATTTAGTTCTGGCTACACAGATGACGCTCTCGTTAATGATGCTTTGGAGTTGGACGAGCATGTAAAAGTTTGGCACACATCTGATCACCGTCAAACTTTTTCAACACTGCACATCGTGTAATGTGTCGGTCAGATTGAAAGTCGGTGCGTGTGTCTGTGTGTGTGTGTGTGTGTGTGTGTGTGTGTGGGGGGGGGGGGGGGGGGGATACAGGATTCTAAAGATCTATAAATTCTGCCATCTTCAGATTGCTGTAGACGGGCTACACTTTGCTCTAGACGGGCAAATCTGGAATGGAATCGTCATTGGAAAACGTAGATTGGAAAAACTCCCAGGAAAACTTTCAGAGCAGTAGAGGGGGACATACGTGTCAGTGCGTGGTTGACGGTCTCTTTCCAAAACGAAGCCAAGGTGGTGGTGTAACGGTGGAAGAAAGAAGTGTGCGATGTCCAAGGAAGTGAGTAACTCATCAGAAACTCAAAAGAAACCGATAAGCAATAACACGCAGTGAATTTTGTAGATCTGCCGTTAGATATTAAGACTCAACCTTCAGGGCAATTGTCAGTATGTAGTGAACATTGCTGAAACTATTAAGATAAACTCCTAACAATTTTCGTTGTTTGTTAGAAGCAACAGAGGCTTAACCCAGTCAATTATTCCATTGCGAAAAATATAAAAAAACGCGAAAAAAAAATAAGGCAGTATAAAGCCCTAGACTGCGTTTTGAATAAGTCACTTGCTACAGGGAAAGTTCCAGATGAATGGAAGTTTATATATATATATATATATATATATATATATATATATATATATATATATATATATATATATATATATATATCTTTTCTTTTTCTTTCAAACTATTCGCCATTTCCCGCGTTAGCGAGGTAGCGTTAAGAACAGAGAACTGGGCCTGGGGAATATCCTCACCTGGCCCCCTTCTCTGTTCCTTCTTTTGGAAAATTAAAAAAAAAAAAAAAAAAAAATGAGAGGGGAGGATTTCCAGCCCCCCGCTCCCTCCCCTTTTAGTCGCCTTCTACGACACGCAGGGAATACGTGGGAAGTATTCTTTCTCCCCTATCCCCAGGGATACATATATATATATATATATATATATATATATATGTATATATATATATATATATATATATATATATATATATATATATATATATATATATATGTATATATATATGTGGGCGTTTATGTACATACATGTGTATGTGGGTAGGTTGGGCCATTCTTTCGTGTGTTTCGTTGCGTACCTCGCTAACGCGGGAGACAGCGACAAAGTATAATAAATATATATGAAAAAAAGAATATTTATATATGTATATATGTGACTGCCGGGAAGTTATCTCGTCCAATGAACGTAACGTCTGTGGTTGGGGAGGTGATAGGGAACATCATTGTGGACGCTACAGTATGACTTCCGGAGAACCACCACTGAAAATACGTAAGCCAGTCCATGTCGTCAACTTTAGATTTACAAAAAAGCACATTGGACCAAGTCGCTCAGCTGAGGGAACTCGCGGAACTTGAAGTCACAAGAGGGGGTCGTCTTGTGATAATGAGGGCACCTGGTTACAAGGCCGTGAATTAAGAGTGTGGGGGATTAAGGGTCAAAGGCCTCTTGGTATGGTTAATTATAACAACGGGTTTGTTCCGCAGAGACTCAGGGATCGGCTCTCATATATATATATATATATATATATATATATATATATATATATATATATATATATATATATATATATATATATATCCCTAGGGATAGGGGAGAAAGAATACTTCCCACGTATTCCCTGCGTGTCGTAGAAGGCGACTAAAAGGGAAGGGAGCGGGGGGCTGGAAATCCTCCCCTCTCGTTTTTTTTTAATTTTCCAAAAGAAGGAACAGAGAAGGGGGCCAGATGAGGATATTCCCTCAAAGGCCCAGTCCTCTGTTCTTAACGCTACCTCGCTAACGCGGGAAATGACGAATAGTATGAAAGAAGAAAGATATATACATATTGATGATAGCGTCCCTCGGAAGGCATTGCGATGCGTCGAAAGTCGCCGACGATACGGAGGTGCGACGTGAGTGTTGATCTCAAGTTAACCGTTCGCAGCTGCGAGCTGGGAGAGAGATGAAGACGGGCTGACGTGACCTGGTCCAGCAGGTGGGTGGATGTCCAGCAGGTGGGTGGATGAATCCATGGCGTCGCTCAGTGCACAGTTTTGCACGTGGGCAGTGTAAAACGAGAGGTGGGGGGTAGTAAAGAAACTGTAAGAATTCCCGTTGCGCTCCGGGAGGTTTAATGAGAGAGAGAGAGAGAGAGAGAGAGAGAGAGAGAGAGAGAGAGAGAGAGAGAGAGAGAGAGAGAGAGAGAGAGAGAGACACCTCTGGTGACCGCACAAGAGCGGTGAAACGGACGTAAGGGAAATAGATTGGCATCATATCATAGGCAGGGCTTTACCGAATCCACGTCTCGGACGATCATCCTCGCTCACACCGTCTCACAGCAGTTCACTAGTGGGCCACCATCAGGGATACTGTGCCAGTTACGGTCACCCCGACTTCAAAAAAGTACAAGACAAGACCGAGACGGAATGGAGGAAGGAGATGGAGGAAGGAGAACCCCCTCAAGTGACCGAGGTGTGGTTTCCGGACTGAGAAACAGATCCTTTGAGACTCGACGAAAATGAATTGGAAATGATTTCAGCTTAGAAAAAACATTATGAGAAGGTTAAGAGTTGATCTAATGCAGGTAACCGAAGAAGGTTCCCACGGGCTTGGGTTTTCTCGATCTGACACTTCACTAACGGCTTGTTGTGTCTGCTGTCACCGCTGGAGTAACGCGAGACACACTCCCGTTAATGGGACAACATTCTCCAGACGTTTGAGTGCCATGTACAGGTTTCTAGGCGGATGGGTGGCGAAATACATGAACTGTAGTACCTCCCCCAACACTCTAGCGTTGATAGATAGGGGTATGAGCCGAAGTTAACATGGGGCATGACCTGAAGTTAACATGTGACATGACGTAAAGTTAACATGTGAAATGACCTGAAGTTAACATGTGACATGACGTAGAGTTAACATGTGACATGAGGTGAAGGTGAGACGTGACATGACAGGTGTCCCTCACTAGGGACTTCAACGCGCCCGCCACCGGGATCATCACAGTGACTCCCGCCTCCGCCACCACCGCCTCCGCCACCACCGCCTCCGCCACCGCCGCCGCCGCCGCCAGGCTCCACCTGAACACTTCCTCTTGTTGCCTACATTAAGCACGACGCCACGACCCTTGAGCACGACGCTACGACTACTGAGTACGAAGGTACGACCCTTCAGCACGACGCTACGACCCTTGAGCACGACGCTACGACTACTGAGTACGAAGGTACGACCCTTCAGCACGACGCTACGACCCTTGAGCACGATGGTATGACCCTTGAGCACGACGATACGACCCATGGGCACGACGCTACGACCCATGAGCACGACAGTTCGACCCATGAGCACGACGGTACGACCCTTGAGAATGTTGGGCACGGGCCGTCCGTGTCGTACCCCTGGATAATGCTCGAGTCGTATCGTCGTGCTCGAGTGTTGTACCTTCGTGCACAAGGGTCGTACCGTCGTGTTCAAGGGTCGTATCGTCGTGTCCAAGGGTCGTACCTTCGTATCCAAGGGTCGTACCGTCGTGCTGAAACTTCGTCCCTTCTTCAGAACTCTCTAAACTTTTCTCTCCCACTTTCCCTCAGTGTATGATCCTCTGCAGAGCGAATACCAGTTTAAACATCACGTCTTATTTACATCTACCAGAACCGGTACACAAATCATTTTGCTGTCTATCCACAACATCCTTAATGGCGTACGAAGATCCATCCCTTTCATCCTCTGTTCACCCTTGTAGACCACATCCATACCTGTTGTGCACACTTCATCCAATCCGGATCGGGCCAACGTCTTCCTCTCACATCATTCATATCTTGTTCAGTCTTCATACAACGTCTTATTTCTCACATCCTTCATATCTTATTCAGTCTTCATACTACGTATTAGTCTCACATCCTTCATATCTTGTTCAGTCTTCATACAACGTATTAGTCTCACATCCTTCATATCTTGTTCAGTCTTCATACAACGTCATATTTCTCGCCATTCGTTCTTCTTGTCCCTTGTCGTCCACTGCCTTCATCCAACAGCTTTCTGTCGTCTTCACTTATGCCTCCTTACGTTATATCGGCTGAAGCTGTGTCTGTCCAGTCACATCTTGTGTTTTAAGATTGTCACACAGGTTGTCCCAATTTCTTTCCCATCCCGGTAACGTGTTATCCCAATGTTTATCCCATCCCAGTAACGTGTTATCCCAATTATTATCCCATTCCAGTAACGTGTTATCCCAATTTTTATCCCATCTCAGTAACGTATCATTTTTTTTCGTTCTATTTAGTGTCTGGGTTTTAGGAAATGGTGTGCGTGTGAATTCATCAGTGGACAGAATTCAGGAGAGAAAGAGATTCTTTTCCTCTTGCTATGTGTGTGTGTGTGTGTGTGGAGTGAGAGAGAGAGAGAGAGAGAGAGAGAGAGAGAGAGAGAGAGAGAGAGAGAGAGAGAGAGAGAGAGAGAGAGAGAGAGAGTCTTACTATAAATGATTCGTTATCTGATACACCTCGAAGAATTGTTCATTTATCGCCACAGGCACAAACTCTATGAACAGTATGATTCTCTCTCTCTCTCTCTCTCTCTCTCTCTCTCTCTCTCTCTCTCTCTCTCTCTCTCTCTCTCTCTCTCTCTCTCTCTCCCTTCCACAAGCACCTTCGAAGAAAGCTACCTCAACCTTATCTCGGAAAAGCTTAGCGATTTTCTCACGTAAAATTATTGTAAAATAAGACATGAGGTGATGGAAAAAAAAATACACCTGTATATCAAAGTAAAACGTTTACAATGTGGCTTAGATTTACAACCGCCATCGTAAGCTGAAAATGACGAACCAACGCGTCTGGCAACACGTCAGCTGTTTTCAGAACGCAAATGTTCTCTCAGCATTTCCAAGGTGCGTTCACAACTCTAGCCGTGCGCTGTCAGCATTAACTATGCGTTCTCACCTCTAGAGGCCTGTGCGTTCTTAGCACCAAACTGTGCGTCCAGAGCGGTAAATACGCGTTCCCAGCGCTAGGTATGCGTTCTCAGCATTCCGCGTTCTCACATTTCAGCGTTCTCAGCATCAGCATCCTCAGCACACAGCTTCGTCAGTGCTCAGCGTTCTCAGTGCTCAGCGTTGTCAGTATTCAGCGTTTTCATTGCTCAGCATTCCTAGCGCTGCTCAGCATTCCTAGCCCTCACGTTCTTAGCGCTTATCACCATGTTCTCAACACTCAGCGTTCTCGGCTCTAAGCGTTCTGACCGCTCAACACCCTCATCTCTCAGCGTTCTCAGCACCCAGCGTTTTGAGCGCTCCACACCCTCCTCATCTCTCAGCGTTCTCATCACCCAGCGTTTTGAGCACTCCACACCCTCATCATCTCTCAGCGTTCTCATCACCCCAGCATTGTGAGTGCTCCACACCCTCCTCATCTCTCAGCGTTCTCATCACCCAGCGTTTTGAGCACTCCACACCCTCATCATCTCTCAGCGTTCTCATCACCCCAGCATTGTGAGCACTCCACACCCTCATCATCTCTCAGCGTTCTCATCACCCCAGCATTGTGAGCGCTCCACACCCTCATCATCTCTCAGCGTTCTCATCACCCCAGCATTGTGAGCACTCCACACCCTCATCATCTCTCAGCGTTCTCATCACCCAGCATTGTGAGCACTCCACACCCTCATCATCTCTCAGCGTTCTCATCACCCCAGCATTGTGAGCACTCCACACCCTCATCATCTCTCAGCGTTCTCATCACCCCAGCATTGTGAGCGCTCCACACCCTCCTCATCTCTCAGCGTTCTCAGCACCCAGCATTTTGAGCGCTCCACACCCTCCTCATCTCTCAGCGTTCTCATCACCCCAGCATTTTGAGCGCTCCACACCCTCATCATCTCTCAGCGTTCTCAGCACCCAGCGGTATCAACTCCCAGAGAGACACACACCACAAGGGGTGGTGGTGATGATGCCTGCATGGCACAGCAGCTGATTGGGGCGCAGCCGGACGAATGTCCCGGGATCTGGGCGGGCGGGATGTCACACAGCGCGCATGATGCAGACCTGGGATATCCAGGGATGATATGCAAGAAGGAGAAGAATTTAGGAGTATATATATATATATATATATATATATATATATATATATATATATATATATATATATATATATATATATACTATCCTCACTACATGAACTATAGCAGCGTCAGATTACACACACACACACACACACACACACACACACACACACACACATGAAAAAAGGTCGTTAACTTCAACCAATTATCAATTAAACCTGGCCTGGGTCTTGGCCATTTACGAGGGGCCATTTATTCTCCCTCCCCCTCCCTTCCCTTCAAAAGGCCCCCACGTTCAAGGCTAGATTCTACGTGGTGATTTGAAGCGACTGTGATGATGATGACCAAAGTGAGTATGTTGTCTGGGTCATACATGTACTGTATCGCCCTCCCGCTGGTGTTCTGTGTACACATGCTGCATACATGAATGTATAAAGACTTACTCTTATTACTATGGCCATTTAAATGGTCATCTGGCCTTCAGCTGTGGCCGTTGATTGGTCGACTGGTCATACGAGAGTTTGAAATGATTGGATTAGTGTGTCAGGAATGATGATTGGGGCTACAGTCACTGTACTGACGAATCATGAGCTGGTCTTCTGTCTGTGATGGAAGACGGTACAGCAGTGTGGGGGGGACGGTACAGTAGTATGGAAGACGGTACAGTGGTATGGGGGACGGTACAGTGGTATGGGGGACGGCACAATGGTATGGGGGACGGTACAGTGGTATGGGGGACGGTACAGTGGTATGGGGGACGGTACAGTAGTATGGAAGACGGTACAGTGGTATGGGGGACGGTACAGTGGTACGGGGGACGGTACAATGGTATGGGGTACGGTACAGTGGTATGGGGGACGGTACAATGGTATGGGGGATGGTACAGTGGTATGGGGGACGGTACAGTGGTATGGGGGACGGTACAGTGTTATGGGGGACGGTACAATGGTATGGGGGACGGTACAATGGTATGGGGGACGGTACAGTGGTATGGGGGACGGTACAGTGGTATGGGGGACGGCACAATGGTATGGGGGACGGCACAATGGTATGGGGGACGGTACAGTGGTATGGGGGACGGTACAGCAGTGTGGGGGGGACGGTACAGTAGTATGGAAGACGGTACAGTGGAATGGGGGACGGTACAGTGGTATGGAAGACGGTACAATGGTATGGGGGACGGCACAGTGGTATGGGGGACGGTACAATGGTATGGGGGACGGTACAATGGTATGGGGGACGGTACAGTGGTATGGGGGACGGTACAATGGTATGGGGGACGGCACAATGGTATGGGGGACGGTACAGTGGTATGGGGGACGGTACAGCAGTGTGGGGGGGGACGGTACAGTAGTATGGAAGACGGTACAGTGGAATGGGGGACGGTACACTGGTATGGAAGACGGTACAGTGGTATGGGGGACGGCACAGTGGTATGGGGGACGGCACAGTAGTGGGGGGGGGGACGGTACAGTAGTATGGAAGACGGTACAGTGGAATGGGGGACGGTACAGTAGTATGGAAGACGGTACAGTGGTATGGGGGACGGTACAGTGGTATGGGGGACGGTACAGCAGTGTGGGGGGGGACGGTACAGTAGTATGGAAGACGGTACAGTGGAATGGGGGACGGTACACTGGTATGGAAGACGGTACAGTGGTATGGGGGACGGCACAGTAGTGGGGGGGGACGGTACACTGGTATGGAAGACGGTACAGTGGTATGGGGGACGGCACAGTAGTGGGGGGGGGGGACGGTACAGTGGTATGTGGGACGGTACAGTGGTATGTGGGACGGTACAGTGGTATGGGGGACGGTACAGTGGTATGGGGGACGGTACAGTGGTATGGGGGACGGTACAGTGGTATGGGGGACGGTACAATGGTATGGGGGACGGCACAGTAGTTAGGGGTAGATTAAGGTGGGTAGCTGTGGAGAAATTATGTCTTTTCAATACACGGTAGATTATGAGGTCTCAGGTAGATTATAAAGCCTCTTTCAGGTAGATTAAGGGTTCTCCGTCAGGTAGATGGTGGCTATTTATCGGGCAGGTCCAGTGTTGGTAGCTTAATTAGCAGGTAGACAGAAACACAGTGAAGGTAGACAAGAGCTGTAGTTACCGTAGATTATAAGTAGTGAAGGTAGACAAGAGCTGTAGTTACTGTAGATTATAAGTAGTAAAGGTAGACAAGAACTGTAGTTACTGTAGATTATAAGTAGTAAAGGTAGACACGAACTGTAGTTACTGTAGATTATAAGTAGTAAAGGTAGACAAGAACTGTAGTTACTGTAGATTATAAGTAGTAAAGGTAGACAAGAACTGTAGTTACCGTAGATTATAAGTAGTAAAGGTAGACAAGAGGTGTAGTTACTGTAGATTATAAGTAGTAAAGGTAGACAAGAGCTGTAGTTACTGTAGATTATAAGTAGTAAAGGTAGACAAAAACTGTAGTTACTGTAGATTATAAGTAGTAAAGGTAGACAAGAACTGTAGTTACTGTAGATTATAAGTAGTAAAGGTAGACAAGAGCTGTAGTTACTGTAGATTATAAGTAGTAAAGGTAGACAGGATGTGTGGTGACGAGGGATAATGTGTAGTAGCGGGTAGATAAGAGCTGTAGTAACGGCGGATAACAGCTGGAGTATCGTCATGGAATCACACAGTAACAGCCATTGGTAACGTAGTTAGCAAGGATGGTAGTTAGCAAGAATGGTTGTTAGAAAGGATGGTAGTTAGCAAGGATGGTAGTTAGCAAGAATGGTAGTTAGCAAGGGTGGTAGTTAGCAAGGATGGTAGTTAGCAAGAATGGTTGTTAGAAAGGATAGTAGTTAGCAAGGGTGGTAGTTAGCAAGGATGGTAGTTAGAAAGGATGGTAGTTAGCAAAGATGATAGTTAGCAAGGATGGTAGTTAGAAAGTGGTAGTAGTTAATGATCACATTGATCGTATTGATCATAAAGATTAATCAAACCCCATATTGTCTGGTGTTGGGAGGTGGTGGGTTTAGCAGGGTGGTAGAGAGAGAGAGAGAGAGAGAGAGAGAGAGAGAGAGAGAGAGAGAGAGAGAGAGAGAGAGAGAGAGAGAGAGAATATGAGTCATGTTTACCCTGGATAGATTCTGATAAAAAAAAAATGGTACCCTGTGGGTTTTGACGGACATGAAATTACTCCGGTAACTCCTGTGTGTGTGTGTGGTGTATGGTGTGTGGTGCGTGATGGTACTATTGAGAGATGTGCATGACGGATGGAAGAAGTGTGTGTGTGTGTGTGTGTGTGTGTGTGTGTGTGTGTGTGTGTGTGGGTTATGAGTGAGTGGTCTGGTAAGAAATGAGAAGAGTGTGGATCGTGGTTTCATCTTGTGTCTGCGTTGATTTTTTCATTTTTTTTTTTTCTTAAAAGTCGGGCAAATTGCGTGAGGAGATGTGAGCGAGGGGGAGGTGATGGTGGCGCGTGATGTTCAACGTGGGAGAAACAGATTGGGGGGAAAAACTCCCACATTTGTGCGTCGATAAGGATGTGCTGTTGGCTAAGTCGGAGGGCGAACTGGATATGTTGGAGGGGCGAACTGGATAAGTTGGAGGGGCGAACTGGATAAGTCAGAGGGGCGAACTGGATAAGTTGGAGGGCGAACTGGATAAGTTGGAGGGGCGAACTAGATAAGTTGGAGGGGCGAACTGGATATCTTGGAGGGCGAACTGGATATGTTGGAGGGCGAACTGGATAAGTTGGAGGGCGAACTGGATAAGTTGGAGGGCGAACTGGATAAGTTGGAGGGGCGAACTGGATAAGTCAGAGGGGCGAACTGGATAAGTTGGAGGGCGAACTGGATAAGTTGGAGGGCGAACTGGATAAGTTGGAGGGCGAACTGGATAAGTCAGAGGGGCGAACTGGATAAGTTGGAGGGCGAACTGGATAAGTTGGAGGGCGAACTGGATAAGTTGGAGAACGAACTGGATAAGTTGGAGGGCGAACTGGATAAGTTGGAGAACGAACTGGATAAGTTGGAGGGCGAACTGGATAAGTTGGAGAACGAACTGGATAAGTTGGAGGGCGAACTGGACAGATAGAAAGTGTGGGCCGGCTATAAGGATTAGCATGTCTCGGAGATTGAGTGAGGGAGAGAGAATGAGGACAAATTCGTCTCTTTTTCTAAGGGATGAGAAGGTCTGAGTGTTATGTCCGTGTTTTGTGGTGGTCG
>NC_092231.1:7315696-7343196 GCF_036320965.1 Panulirus ornatus
GACGCGGCAATCCGCTACGTCACCTGATTCCCGTGTGGCCGTCGGCGACTCATGGGTGGGCCGTTTTGATACCTGTTTCTTTCCTTACGCGTCGAAGCTTTGGAAATCTCTATCCTCTCACGTTCTTTCCCAAGAATTTTTATGATCTGGCACATTTCAAAAGACAGGTTGTCCACTTCCTTCAAGATTCGTCCGTACTTTCCCTCGTCTCTTCTTTCACCCCTTTCGTTGACTTCCGTATAGTTCAATCAAGGCCCGTCCTTGATGTGGACTTCTGTCCGTGATTGGAGCCTCCAACGTACGTAAACACCCCCGTGGCCACGTACCCGCCGTGGATAACGCGTTCAAGTACTTCATTATCCGGATTATCAGAGTGTCGCTATATGATCGTCCCTCGGGCACCGAGTTGATCATTTGGCTAATGACAAGGGGACTCGGTGGATAATCCCACCGGAGCCGTGGCGTGATTAGAGCATAATTGACGTGGGATGATAAAGTTGTGGGGAGAATGGTGACTTTTCCTCGTATTCTTATAAGTAAGCTGATGTTGCTCCTCCTCACACAATTGAACCAGGGCATGTGAAGCGTCTGGGGTAAATCATGGAACGTTTTGTAGGGCCTGGATATGGAAAGGGAGCTGTGGTTTCGGTGCATTACACATGACAGCTAAAGACTGAGTGTGAACGAATGTGGCCTTTGTTGTCTTTTCCTAGCGCTACCTCGCGCGCACGCGGGGGACGGGTTGCCATTTAATGTGTGGCGGAGTGGCGGTGGGAATGGATGAAGGCAGAATGTATAGATATCTACATATATTTACATGTATATGTCTGTGTATGTATATATGTATACGTTGAAATGTATAGGTATGTATATGTGTGTGTGTGTGTGTGTGTGTGTGTGTGTGTGTGTGTGGTCGTTTACGTATATACATGTGTATGTGGATGGGTTAGGCCATTCTTATGTCTGTTTCCTTGCGCTACCTCGCTAACGCGGGAGAGCGACAAAGTATAATGAATATATATATATATATATATATATATATATATATATATATATATATATATATATATATATATATATATATATATATGTATGTATGCATGTATGTATGTATGAATGTATGTATGTATGTATGTATGTATGTATGTGTGTGTGTGTGTGTGTGTGTGTGTGTGTGTGTGTGTGTGTGCTGACCTAGTTTGACATTACCCTGGTGTGTGAAACAAAAAGAATTTCTCTCTACATCCAATATTACTTGATACATTGTCTATATTTTTTTTTCTTCCAGCAGTACTCTATACATTTTCTCACATGTTCTAACAGTTCTCTCTATATGTATTGTAACACGTCGTGTGGAATGCTGACACAGAATATATTTGGAAATTCATGAAAATTGCTTTTGGGGAGAGCGAGAATACAGAAGGTGATTTAGTGAAAAAAGTACGTGTATTTTTTGATCCGGGTGATATTACAGAGAAAGGTCAGTCACTCCTCTGTGACCTTTCACCCCTTGAGCAACGGCGGCGATGTGACCCTAGAATACGATGACCTTCGACTGTAACGTCAACTACACCATGACTGTATGGCCACCAAGGCATGACTGCATATGAATTCAAGATGAATAAGTGGATGTCAACATTGACGTCTAAGAATGAATATCTTGCTAATATATATATATATATATATATATATATATATATATATATATATATATATATATATATATATATACGTCACGCATTTAGCCCCGGGTAAGGACAACGGTAATATGCACTTCCTCCTGCCACCTGTGCATCCATCGGGCGGGCGATGATGGCAGGCAGGAGAGGAGCCGAGGAACGGACGTAGAAGCGCCAACTCGAACCTCACCCCACCAAGCCTCAAGTCGGTGGCACTTGAGACCAAAGGACGTCGCACATGGCGAAGTGTGACGACGTGCGGAACTACCCCGGACTGAACTCCCCATGTTGTGTGGTGGTGTTGTGCCGCGTAGAAAATTGAGGCGGAAACGGTAGCGAAGGATACCATGTGACGTCTCTCTCTCTCTCTCTCTCTCTCTCTCTCTCTCTCTCTCTCTCTCTCTCTCTGGTGCAAGATTCTCTGGAAGGCGCCGTTGGTGAGGCCTTGACTCCCGCGTCCTGCGTGGTTCGTCCTCACAGGAGAGAGGACAATGCTTTCATGTCCTCAACGTTTGATTCTGTGATGATCTCGCGTATGATCATCCCTCGCCCCTCCCTTCGCCCTCCCTTCCCTTCACCCCCGGAACCAGAACATCCGTGTGACTCAGCGCCTTTGCGATCATCCCATTTACAGAATTGAAACCTCGCTGGTAAAGGCCCCCGCACCTGCTGGTGAAGGCCCCCGCAGTACCTTCGACCTGCATACATTTTCCACAAGCAGTTCACCGCAGTGTTCATACTCGGGTGAGAATATGCGACGCCATGCGATGGCTGGAACAGCCCCCACACACAACCGCTGTGGTCCCAGCCCAACTGCCTGTTAAGAGACTGCTTCTCTGCCACACTTTCCGCAGTTCCAGGGTTCGAAATATCTTCGGCAAGATCCGTTTAAGACCCAAGAGAAGTTTGTGTGTGTGTGTGTGTGTATGTGTGTGTGTGTGTATACACTCACCGAACAACCAAAACTGCTCGGGATGCGTTTTGGGAGGAATGCGTGTACGAGTCGAACACAGTCATACACGTTGTCATGACGGTCGTGAGAAATGCCCAAGCGCATCATACACGCCACCTCGATAACCAGGAGACTCCGGCTGTAACGCGCCTTCAGGATACTCGAAAGTTGAGAGAAAGAGAGAGAGAAAAAGAAGGAAGAGAAAAAGGGGGAGAAAAAAATCACCCCGGTGTTCGCCCACGTAGCGACCCGCTGAGGTAATGGGTTACTACTTTACACGTAAGAGGTTACCAGTGGATTGGCAGCCGTACGAGGTCACGGTCACTCACGTGAACCACCGACCAGCGCCGTACATGATGGTCACACATACGTCTGACCGGCCCTGGGGTCATCTGCCGGCCAAACACAGACGAAGTGGTCGCGGGGAGCGATCGACCCCCTTCATCAGTCAGGTGTCCATGACAGTACATCATCATTATCATCATCGAAGCCCAGATGTGCTCAGGGCTCCTCTGGCGTCGGCTATTAACCTCCCTACCCCTTCCGTTGGCGTCGCCGTCAGACCAGACCAGCCAACCAGTGGTCGACTCTGCCTGCCTGCCCATCCCCTACCCGCTTTGTCGTCACCGTCACTCCAGCCAACCAGCGGTTGAGCCTGCCTCATCTACAGTGACGTCAACGTCGCTCTAGCTTACCAGTGGCTAAGTTTCCCCTCCTCGCCTACCATGACGTCACCGTTAGCCCCCCCACCAGCTCAACTGAGGCTGCCGTCGTTTTCTTTTGTGTCCCAGGCTGGCCCAGCCAACCACCGAGCGGCGTATCTTAACAACGCTTCTCTTTGAATACAAGAAGAGACTCACACCAGGCGCAATCTAACCTAACCTAATCTAAACTAATATATTCTAATCTAATCTAATCTAACCTAACCTAACCTAATCTAACCTAACGTAAACTAACCTAACCTAACCAGAGTTAGGTTGGGATGGCAGACGGTGCGCAACAAAAAAAAGGGCGAATGGTTCCCATACAGAAAGTGATCTTCAGTCTCTCTCTCTCTCTCTCTCTCTCTCTCTCTCTCTCTCTCTCTCTCTCTCTCTCTCTCTCTCTCACTAGCGCACATTCGTTATAATTTGTCTTATAATCTTACCCAGGCTTTGCGTTCGTCGTATGAGAGATCTTCAGGTGGAGCTAACGAGCAATAGTTCACAAGCTGGTGTCTGTCTGTCTGTCTGTCTGTCTGTCTGTCTGTCTGTCTGTCTCTTAATCTCAAGCTGGTCAACCATTAGTTTAGAAACCCACCCCTGAGCCATGTCTCTCTTGATGATTCGTCACATGACGAGACCTTCAAACATAAGACGCGTCTCGACCCACCCAGGCTGGACCTAGTCAGGCTACTGGGACGTCACGTTACGTTACGTTACGTCACCAGGCAACGTAACCTGCCCTCCTCCTCCTCCTCTCTCCTCCTCCGTCATCGTTACTCAACGCGGTCGTCCACGTCTCCTTGGTCAAGATGTGCGGGTGACTTGCCCCACCACACCCTCGACCACCTGTGGCGCCACTCTCATCATCTGGCGCGACTGAGGAGAGAAGAGAGAGAAAAAAAAATTGTGTTCGCTTCGGGAGGCCTGTCCAGGGGGCGTTGAGGAATGGGCCCAGGGAAGGGATGGATGATCGGTGTCTGAACGAGAGAGAGAGAGAGAGAGAGAGAGAGAGAGAGAGAGAGAGAGAGAGAGAGAGAGAGAGAGAGAGAGAGAGAGAACTGGCTTTTCTTTTTCTTTTCCGTGACATTATATGGCGTTTTCTCTCAAGGTAATTCTGAGAACGACTGGAGCCACAGACAAGCACAGGTGTTTGGCTGTGTCGTGTGTGTGTATGTGTGTGTGTGTGTGTGTGTGTGTGTGTGTGTGTGTGTGTGGGATGTCGTAGACCTGACGTATTGCTCCTGCTGACCACCGTGTGCCATTACCCTAACAAGGTCCGGCCCTGATCCCGTATATTTAGGACTAAGAACCCCCATACCACTATACTTCCAGGGTTGAGAAAGGGACGAAGCGTCTTCCACACAGCTTCTGTAATGTTCCAGAAAAACCCGGATGAATTCTTCTAGATTATATAGAAAAGATACTCTCTATATGATTCACCGGAATAACTACTCAGTTATTGATAAATTTAGTAAGTAGGTCTTTCTTTTGATTAGATCAAAACCTTATCTTTTAGTGGACCAGTGACGAAGTGTCCTCACGGGGTATAAGAAGAAGGTAGTGCCTTAGTAGACTATAGTATGGCGCACGGGGGACGATCTTTCTGACGCCTCATATCATGTGGAACCCATCCTGCCAGCACCTCATATTATGTGGAACCCATCCTGCCAGCACCTCATATTATGTGGAACCCATCCTGCCAACACCTCATATCATGTGGAACCCATCCTGCCAGCACCTCATATTATGTGGAACCCATCCTGCCAACACCTCATATTATGTGGAACCCATCCTGCCAGCACCTCATATTATGTGGAACCCATCCTGCCAGCACCTCATATTATGTGGAACCCATCCTGCCAGCACCTCATATCATGTGGAACCCATCCTGCCAGCACCTCATATTATGTGGAATCCATCCTGCCAGCACCTCATATTATGTGGAACCCATCCTGCCAACACCTCATATTACATGGTGAGGATGTTCCTGATGCCTCATAGTACATGTGGGGGTCGATATTCCTATGAGTCCACGGGGGAAATGAAACACGATAAAATCCCAAGTGCATATTCGTGTCATGATCATATCATCAAGGGAAGACACAAGAAAGAAATATAACAGCCAGTTGATATCTCAAATAGATGGTTATTCCTTAATAAAAACACCCTAGAACGGTATAGATTAAAGGTTTAAACACCCTAGAACGGTATAGAGTAAAGGTTTAAACACCCTAGAACGGTATAGAGTAAAGGTTTAAACACCCTAGAACGGTATAGATTAAAGGTTTAAACACCCTAGAACGGTATAGATTAAAGGTTTAACACCCTAGAACGGTATAGATTAAAGGTTTAAAGGTTTAAACACCCTAGAACGGTATAGATTAAAGGTTTAAAGGTTTAAACACCCTAGAACGGTATAGATTAAAGGTTTAAAGGTTTAAACACCCTAGAACGGTATAGATTAAAGGTTTAAAGGTTTAAACACCCTAGAACGGTATAGATTAAAGGTTTAAAGGTTTAAACACCTTAGAACGGTATAGATTAAAGGTTTAAAGGTTTAAACACCCTAGAAAACATGAGAGAGAAAAGGTGCAGTCTTAACATCGCAGAGAGAGGCCGTAATGTCCACCTGTTTCCAGCGGTATTCTGGAGGTAGATTTTTTTTTCTTCCCAGGTTAGGCTGCGGCATCGACGCACCATTGAGTCCCGGTGTGATGATGACTGGGACGAGCAGCATCGCGCCATTAGCGGACCCTCGCGACCGAAGGGACAGACTTGAATTTTTTGTTTTTGCTGTTTTTCTTCTCCTCCCCCACTACCACCACCACTACCACTACCACACCTTAAGTACCGACGCTGATCCCCTGACCAGCGGAGCGGGACTACCTGCACAGGGAGGGAGAAGAGGAGGAGGTGTGGTCAGGGAACTCACATAGTGGAGGAACTTACCAAACTTTCTGCCTTCCCTCCTCCTCCTCCTCCTCCTCCTCGTCCCTCTGGCTGCGTGGACACTTGAAGACCACCGCCGTTACACAGATACGTTTTCTTTGACATCGGCGGAGATCTGTGATGCGGGAGTCGAGATCTTGGTCGAGTTCGAAGACCTGGTGACAGGATCGTGTGCCCTCAGTAGACGCAGCCGCTGTAGGCGCGGGGGGTGTGTGTGTGTGTGTGTGTGTGTGTGTGTCGATATATCGTTTATCGCTTGAGGTTATGATGCAATTCGGGAGGCAGATACATGTACCTGGAGCTGATAAGGTATCTACACTTGGTATGGTGCGGTTCAGGAACTGAGCCTCTCGTGATGAAGAGCTTGGGCGAAAGCAGTAACGAGTTATATGAGGATTGTGTCAGTAACTGTACTTCGTGGTACACTATGATGGGGCTCCCCAATTATTAAATAAAGGCAAAATACTATTAGAAACGTTTCACAACTCATGGAATGATAATCGGGAATACGTGGTTTAAAAAACGTTGCATACGGAAAAGTATAAGTGGATAAGTGAAGTACATGGTCAGTGGTATTGCTGGACTGTGTGCTATTTGACAGGCGTGAAGAGGAGAGGATGTTGGATGTGAACGTGCTGAGAGAAGAGACAGTGGAATACCTGATCATTTCTTGGTGGATTTGAGAGTGAAAATTTGTGGTGATTTACGAAGACCATATGACATATATGTCATATGGTCCCTCCCGCTCCCTCCCCTTTTAGTCGCCTTCTACGACACGCAGGGAATACGTGGGAAGTATTCTTTCTCCCCTATCCCCAGGGATAATATATATATATATATATATATATATATATATATATATATATATATATATATATATATATAAGATAGTGGAGAGCAAGATGGAGGTGGTTGGTCATGAGCATATTTACAAGGGCGACAGACGACCTTGGTGCTCAGGATCATCTTCTCCGGCCGCTAATTACCTCCCATGTAAATACAGGATAAACTGTTTTCCCCGCAGCTCAGGGTATCTGTTTCCCCGCTCCCCGGTGTTTTATGTCGCGGTGTGGCCTGACCGTCAGCGGAGGCGCGGCAGCCGCGGTGAGGTGTCTCGACCTTTAACGGAGGCGTGGCGCCGGCGTCGGTGCCTCCTGACGTTAACGGGAGGAGGAGGAGGAGGAGGCGTGGCAGACCCGGGGACGTACAGCAGCTCCTGATGGTGACGTGGTTGTACAGGCTGTGTTTCGATGAGATCAAGATGTCTCTACAGACACACACCTTCACGCCGTACAGTATGGCAGAGACGACTCGGGAGTCATCACCACCCGGCCGCGTCACGCTGTTCCATAGAGACGGGTCAACACGTTTGATTGTCCAGGGGCGAATTACGTCACGGCTAATCAGCGTTTCTTGTACTGCTGGGAGGAGGCGGGTGTGACGTCAGTCCCAGGAGGTTCCCAACTTAGGTAAACAAAGAGGGAGGGAGGGAAAGGGGAGGAGAAGACTGGGTGAGGGATGGACGAGCGAGGGTGGAAGGAGGCGTAGGTCAGTTTGAGAAGGATGAAGGTCGTGGTGGAGGTGTGAGCGGGTGATGTGGGAAGGCCGAGTGTCTTGAGTCGACGCGATGAATTGTAGAGACGATGGATGATAAGCTGAAGGACTTGTGGTTGGGTGATGGCGCGTTCCCTCCAAGCTTGGCGTGTCTTCCTCAGTGACGCCTTGAGGTTTTCGGATGGCGCACTGCATAGCCTGGGTGGGGCTGAGGGCCTGGGTGGGGCTGAGGGCTTGGTTGGTCAGTAGGGAATGGGACGTGTAGTTAGGGGTGGAAGGTGATGTGCGGTAATGGTGATTTTTGGCTTGGCTGATGGTAACTGGTGGTTTGTGGTGGTTTAGGTGGCTGTTTAGGATAATGTAGAAGAGGATGTAGAGGGGTTAGAGCTGTTGTCAGCGCTGGCAACAGTGGTAGAGGCGTTGTCGTGCTTTCATCGAACAGGTGCATCTATTATGGCATCATCTGTAAGGAAGTACCTTTGTCATCGTATGTGTGTGTGTGTGTGTGTGTGTGTGTGTGTGTGTCACATGAATCCTCCATTACTCCATCGTACGTACCATCCACGATATAATAATCTACAGCTTAACATCATTCAGAAGTTCCCTAATGATCACGCCATTTGAGAGGTCATGCTGTTCGTCGTACGGCTGGCAGTGCAATCCGTACGCACCGGGGGGGTGTTGCGGCCGCCCGCTGCCAGACGTATGACGAGTTTTTTTTTTTTCCTTTTCCCGGCCGAGGCAACGGAAGATCTTCTTGATCAGCCCAGCTTGTGTGCAGTAAAATGTCCAGCCATCTCACCCGTCTATCGTCTGCCCGTCCGTACATGCTGTTCGTATCTTACTAGTAAATCAATAAAGCAGGGGTCGTTAGAGATGTAACGATGGGCTTTATTGGCTGTTTATGTCATCATGAAAGCATGCCATTCACCGAGGTCAAAGGTCAAGGCATAGAGGTGGGCGTTATGTGCGTTTATTCAGTGTTTTGTGCCTCGCTGACGATAATGGTTATCATGAGATAGTAAGATAAGCCAAGTGAGGATGGTCCATGGTACAGAGTCTGGTTTGTGGCAGTGTCTGAGCAAAACCCAGAGGCCAAGTGATGAAAACTGTGCGCGAATTACAGTTTCCCAACTCTCGAATATTTCAAGAAAACTTGCACTGACCATACGACGACAAGAAAGACACACGGAGCCTTTGTCGAGAGAGAGAGAGAGAGAGAGAGAGAGAGAGAGAGAGAGAGAGAGAGAGAGAGAGAGAGAGAGAGAGAGATGAGAGAGAGAGAGAGAGAGAGAGATTGACTAAGAGACAAGGTTGGAAGAAGACGAGGATAAAGCCAGGGATTCTATCATCTCTCTACGTAACGAGAGGTCGATTTAGGGAGCAGGAGAACACTGAGAATGAGATAACAGAGAAGAGAATCAGAAACGGTGGTGTGGCCGACCTTCTCAGCGTACCTTGCCAGCGTAGGCAGAGATAATAAACATGGCACCGGTGATCTAAGTTTAATTGTACACATATGTTCCTTAATGCACATGTGGAGTTTGCAAATGCGGGCTCATTTGAAGCCCAGAGTGCACGGGTGTGAAGTTAAAGCCAAGCGTTATTGCGTTGGAGGAGGTTACAAGCATAATAGGTCAGACTTAGAAGGATTTTATCTGGATGCGTTTGAGAGGGTCGAGCGCTTAGGTTCGAATCCTGGTTGCGGTAGTCACTCCTGCTGTTCATCCGGCCCAAGGGGTTTGGGGCGGATATATATATATATATATATATATATATATATATATATATATATATATATATATATATATATATATATTCCTATGAGTTCACGGGGAAATGAAACACGATTAGTTCCCAAGTGCACTTTCGTGTAATAATCACATCATCAGGGGAGATACAAGAAAGAAATATATCATTATGTATCGTCAGTGAGATGGTCTTGACTAGGTCATTAAAAAGAGATGACTACGTTATATACATGGCTTCGAACCCTTACATTTGACCCTCACTACACCTGAAGCTGAGAGAAAGAGAGAGAGAGAGAGAGAGAGAGAGAGAGAGAGAGAGAGAGAGAGAGAGAGAGAGAGAGAGAGAGAGAGAGGTGCACTTTTTGTGACCCATATTTCAAGAATTTGTCATTATCGTGAAAAACTTTTCACCAACGATGTAGACTGGTGTTCGCATCAGCTTACAGAAGGCCACGTTCTGGTGAGGAACATAATGGAAAACTTGATGGTTTACTGGAACCAGTGTCTGAGGAGGCTCGCTGACTTGACGTAAACGCTGAGTTAAGATGATCCAGCAACACAGTGGGAGATTGGCTGTTTAGAGACGTGAATGTAGAAACATGAGGAAAGCGTGACGTGTTCTGCCGTAATCAAGAGCGTTAATACGGTCATTGAGGTAACGTAATGACCAGATTAGACCCACTGTATAAAGAAGACGGAGTAAAGGGAGATGAAGAAGAAGAGCTAGAGGAGGAGGAGGAGGAAGAAACAAATGATGAAGAAGGATAAAAAGAGGATGATGATGAATGATAAGAAGAAGAGGGAGGAGATGAAGATGAGGAAGATGATGATGATGATGATGATGATGAAAGGGAAAAAGGAGATGATGATGAAGAGGCAGATGATGATGATGATGATGATGATGATAAAGAGGAGGAAGATTTAGCACCAGATGAAGACGACGCCCTTCGCCAACACTCCACTCTGTACACAACACAACCCAGTGTCATGACGTGTGACTCCCTCACAGCCAGAGAGGTGACACTCAGGTGGTGGTGGTGAGGAGGAGGAAGGGGTCGCCACACCTCATCTCCCCTCCCATGTCCTCCTGAGGAAGGGGACAACAACCATTCCCTCACGTCCACCGTCAAGTTCGTGGACGGACAGAGGAACGAGCAGCACGCCTGAAGGAAACGGAGGTGGCGGGACGCGTCGCCAACCACCACTGTCTCGCTGATCCTGGCTTCCTTATCCTTGGCTACAGTATGTTGTGTGTGTGTGTGTGTGTGTGTGTGTGTATGTGTGTGTGTGTGTGTGTGGGTGTATAAGGATGGTGCAAGCAGGTTTTACACCCCTGATAGGGTGCCTGCCTAGCTCGTCCAGTTATGGCCGGCTTGGGGAAACCAATCACCTCTCTGACTCCTACTACCACTCGAGTGACTGACTCTCTCTCTCTCTCTCTCTCTCTCTCTCTCTCTCTCTCTCTCTCTCTCTCTCTCTCTCTCTCTCGTGAGTAAGATCACACGGTCAGGCTTATATAAGACTTCCTGCTCGTCCTCAAAGATCTGACGGCGGGCATGACGGCAATCGATGGGTTCCCTCCCCGGAAGCTGAGGGGTATTAGTATGGCTCCTTATTGAAAGGATTTGCCTCTCCTGGAAGATGCCGAGTGGCTAACCACACGGCTGTATCTGGGCAGTTGTCTGGTGAAGACGTAAGAGGATGTGTGTGTGTGGCTGAAGGGGCAGGCCTGCATGGGGTCCTCCCACTCTCCAGATGACATGCTTCGTGTCGTAAGAAACTCGTGAGGAATATATATATATATATATATATATATATATATATATATATATATATATATATATATATATATATATATATTTTTTTTTTTTTTTCTTTTAATTATACTTTGTCGCTGTCTCCCGCGTTACCGAGGTAGCGTAAGGAAACAGACGAAAGAATGGCCCAACCCACCCACATACACATGTATATACATACACGTCCACACACGCACGTATACATACCTATATATTTCAGCGTATACGTACACAGACATATACATATATACACATGTACATGATTCATACTTGCTGCCTTTATTCATTCCCGTCGCCACCCCTCCACACATGAAAATTTATATATATATATATATATATATATATATATATATATATATATATATATATATATATATATATATATATATATATACAGACAGAAAGAAAACAAATTTTTGTCGGAAGTGGAGGGAAGAAGAAGGAATGGGAGACCAAGGAAGTGGAGGGATAGCGTGAAAAAGGCTTTGGGATATCGGGACATGAACATTCAGGAGGATGAGGGGCGTGCATGGGATAGAATCAATTGAATCGATATGGTGTATGGACTCGGATGGGGGAAGGGGGGGGGTTGTGCTGTGAGTGGGCTTAACCAGGAAGTATGAAATGGTTCAGGTGAAACCATCTTATAGTGTGCAGGGGTCTCAGCTGTGGATGGTAGACGATGGTTTCAGCGCACCTGCACACGACAGCTGGAGTGTGGATGCATGCAGATGAGGTCATTGTTTAACTGCTCCTGACGCTGCCTCACCAGGGGGTGTATGCGTCGCGCGCGGAAAGCCTTGACGAAGCAGAGACTCCCAGGCGAGACCTCACGTTTCAGGAGCCACGTCACATGGGGACGGTCATGGGCTGCGTTGCTTTTCCCCCAGCCTCCCCTCTGTTATAGCAGGGCGCCAGAGGTGTGACCACCTCCTCACCTCTCCGTCCAAGGTCTGTAAGGTTACGTATGTGTATTGAACTTACAGGACGGTAGGTGGCGCTGGGCTGTTTTGCAGGTCATCCTCCGCTGTGACTGCCTTGAGCTCTGTCAGGTGTCATGGGCATGTGGAGTGGCTCTGTGAGGTGTCATGGGCATGTGGGGAGTGGCTCTGTGAGGTGTCATGGGTATGTGGAGTGGCTCTGTGAGGTGTCATGGGGCATGTGGGGAGTGGCTCTGTGAGGTGTCATGGGCATGTGGGGAGTGGCTCTGTGAGGTGTCATGGGCATGTGGAGTGGCTCTGTGAGGTGTCATGGGCATGTGGGGAGTGGCTCTGTGAGATGTCATGGGGCATGTGGGGAGTGGCTCTGTGAGGTGTCATGGGCATGTGGGGAGTGGCTCTGTGAGGTGTCATGGGCATGTGGAGTGGCTCTGTGAGGTGTCATGGGCATGTGGGGAGTGGCTCTGTGAGATATTATTGGCATGTGGGGAGTGGCTCTGTGAGGTGTCATGGGCATGTGGGGAGTGGCTCTGTGAGGTGTCATGGGCATGTGGGGAGTGGCTCTGTGAGGTGTCATTGGCATGTGGGGAGTGGCTCTGTGAGGTGTCATGGGCATGTGGGGAGTGGCTCTGTGAGGTGTCTGATCCGTTTGCATCATGTGATAAGCTAGTGCGCTGGCTGATTGGCACGAATATCTCGTTGCCATTATTGTCTCCAAACCTTCCACTTGGGCTCTTCACTGATTCAACGCCTCCAGGCACCATCAACACCTCCACCACCTCCTCCTCCTGAAGGTGCAGGAGGCTTCCCTCTTCCCTCCCCCAGGATGAATCTATTGTTACACGTTCACGGTTGAGGCGGCCGCCGCTGTTGATCACATCAACCACGGGAGGACAGACCAGGAAGGCAAAGCAGGGATTTAGCCTCGCTCCAAACGTGGGTAAGAAACAGTTTGATAAATCCTCACTCTCTGGGTTTTACCCGACGAGGATTTTCACAGCGGCTGTTTCTGCAAGAGCTCCTCCTCCTCCTCCTCCTCCTCCTCCCCTGCTTCTTTTTGAGGACGGGGATGTGGGTTTAAAAAGTCTCTCGACATTGTTTTGTATTATTTTTTTTTCGGGAGAAGTGTTATCTTCTCCTTAGGGCTGAACACTGTCTCGTGGAGGGCCGTGAGGGACGAGCTTGGAGGTCCCTAGGGTGCTAAGGTCAGCGGCTGTGGACGTGACTGAGCAGCGGCACGACCGGGAACCACTGTGGCTCCTGGAAGTCCTTCAAACGACCGTTTCGTCTTCCCTCCAGAGACGCTGGGATTGGCCGCCACATCATCAACCCTTCTGACCGAACTGATATACTTTGTGGGTCTTTATCACCATCACCGCAAGTAGTGAAAGATCAGCTGGTTTATTGTGAAGATGAAGCTTCTACGCATCTCTGTACAACACTCCTCAGCTCCCCACTCCAACACTGCTCCTTCGCATCTCTCTGCAACACTCCTCAGCTTCCCCACTTCTCCCTACTTCGTCCAGCGATCCGTCGTGAACATCACCTGGGAGGCTGTGTTGTGTCACCTTGATGTCATAATGGTGTCGGTCATGTCCCACAGGGCCAGCAGACCTCACGTCCTCTTGCCAGATGATCCCATCATCAGCTGGGGCATGGTATGTGTTGGCTGGCGTTCTGCCAGGAAGGGCTGTGGGGGCCTCATCCACTCCTGGGCGTTAAGTCTTTCAAAGAGTTATCCCTCAACAAACTTTCCAGCTTAGATGCAACGTCGCCAGGCCTCTGGAAGATACACTCTCTCTCTCTCTCTCTCTCTCTCTCTCTCTCTCTCTCTCTCTCTCTCTCTCTCTCTCTCTCTCTCTCTCTCGTCATTACAACAAAGATACATATTTGACTTGCTGGTGGTTGAGCCTTCCTTTTAGCTGGAGTCTACACTAGCAGCAGCGACTTGCGCGCTCTTCCTCCTCCTCCTCTTCTTCCTCTTCCTCCTCTTCCTCTTCCTCTTCCTCTTCCTCATCTTGCAGCAGCGACTTGCGCGCTCTTCCTCCTCCTCCTCTTCCTCCTCCTCCTCTTCTTCTCTTCCTCTTCCTCATCTTCCACCAGGCTGACCCAGGGAGGAGAAACCCGATGAAAACTATTCGTGGTTAGTCTTCTCGGTGACGTTTTTAAGATATACTTGTCTTGGGGGGCGTGTCGGCCATGCATTACACCCGTCTCCTCCCTCACGTCTCGAGGACAGTTTCTTTTTCTTCTGTTGTGTTTCTTTTTCTTCTGTTGTGAAGACAAGGCTTTTGCCTCCTGTTGGCCTCAGCGCCTCACCGACCCACGCAAACAGAACGGTCGACGTATCAACACACCATATGAACACTGAGAACAAATTACCCGTATTTTCTGCTTTTTATAGAGTTGTAGAAAATACAGAATAAACATCGTTCCGAACATACTCCAGGCTGGTGTTGTACCCTAAAAAAAAAAGGAATTGTAACTGGGTTATACAAATTGTGTCACAGAATTTTTATTCTCCCGTGATCTCTCTCGCGTTGTGGCGGAGAGGAGGAAAGCGTTGCCAGAATTTGGTGGGTGGCTCCCAAGTGGGGGAGGAGGGAGGGAAAAGATCAAGCAGACGTTGAATGGAGTTTTAGGTGGCGCCAGGAAGAGACGAGAGAGAGAGAGAGAGAGAGAGAGAGAGAGAGAGAGAGAGAGAGAGAGAGAGAGAGAGAGAGAGAGAGAGAGAGAGAGATAAAGAGAGAGAGAGAGAGAGAGAGAGAGAGAGAGAGAGAGAGAGAGAGAGAGAGAGAGAGCGTTACATGGACACAAACCACAACAGGCCCAAGGTCCGAGCGAGGTGCTCGGGCCCTAACACTACTTAGAGAGAGAGAGAGAGAGAGAGAGAGAGAGAGAGAGAGAGAGAGAGAGAGAGAGAGAGAGAGAGAGAGGCGTTACATGGACACAGACCACAAGAGGCCCAAGGTCCGAGCGAGGTGCTCGGGCCCTATCACTACTTAGAGAGAGAGAGAGAGAGAGAGAGAGAGAGAGAGAGAGAGAGAGAGAGAGAGAGAGAGAGAGAGAGAGAGAGAGAGGCGTTACATAGACACAGACCACAAGAGGCCCAAGGTCCGAGCGAGGTGCTCGGGCCCTAACACTACTTACACTACTTGAGAGAGAGAGAGAGAGAGAGAGAGAGAGAGAGAGAGAGAGAGAGAGAGAGAGAGAGAGAGAGAGAGAGAGAGTTTTCGGTTATGTTTCAGGAAGCTGTCGCCCTTCCCTGGTCCCTCAGCCTGCGCCAGCGTCACGCCATGTGTCGTCACCCTTCGTGCGTGACGTCCACACTGCCCGTCACACCGCCCTCCAGTGCTGCAGCTGTTGGTCCCCCACACTCCACCACACCTTCACCATAATCATTCACATGTTCTTGTGTACGTGACGTTCTCCCTCACATGTTCTTGTGTACGTGACGTTCTCCCTCACATGTCCTTGTGTACGTGACGTTCTCCCTCACATGTTCTTGTGTAAGTGACGTTCTTCCTCACATGTTCTTGTGTACGTGACGTTCTTCCTCACATGTTCTTGTGTACGTGACGTTCTTCTTCACATGTTATTGTGTACATGATGTTCTTCCCCTCATGTTCTTGTATACGTGATGTTCTCCCTTATGTTCTTGTGTACGTGATGTTCTTTCCCTCATGTTCTTGTATACGTGATGTTCTCCCTCACTTGTTCTTGTGTACGTGACGTTCTTCCTCACATGTTCTTGTGTACATGATGTTCTTCCCCTCATGTTCTTGTATGAGTGATGTTCTCCCTCACATGTTCTCGTGTACGTGATGTTCTGCCCCTCATGTTCTTGTGTACGTGGTGTTCTCCCCTCTCTACTTCATCCTCCCTGTGCGTTGACGTCACATGTGCCTAAGCGTGTAGGATTATGTGTCATCTGTGTCATTATGTGACTCCCTCTTCGTAATGCACGGGGGAGGAAGGGAGGGAGGGAGGGTTGTACACTCGTGGGGCAGCAGCCCACCACCACCAGCGCCTCCAGCAGCAGCAGCCCACCACCACCAGTGCCTCCAGCAGCAGCAGCCCACCACCACCAGTGCCTCCAGCAGCAGCAGCCCACCACCACCAGCGCCTCCAGCAGCAGCAGCCCACCACCACCAGTGCCTCCAGCAGCAGCAGCCCACCACCACCAGTGCCTCCAGCAGCAGCAGCCCACCACCACCAGTGCCTCCAGCAGCAGCAGCCCACCACCACCAGTGCCTCCAGCAGCAGCAGCCCACCACCACCAGTGCCTCCAGCAGCAGCAGCCCACCACCACCAGTGCCTCCAGCAGCAGCAGGCCCACCACCACCAGTGCCTCCAGCAGCAGCAGCCCACCACCACCAGTGCCTCCAGCAGCAGCAGCCCACCACCACCAGTGCCTCCAGCAGCAGCAGCCCACCACCACCAGTGCCTCCAGCAGCAGCAGCCCACCACCACCAGTGCCTCCAGCAGCAGCAGCCCACCACCACCAGTGCCTCCAGCAGCAGCAGCCCACCACCACCAGTGCCTCCAGCAGCAGCAGCCCACCACCACCAGTGCCTCCAGCAGCAGCAGGCCCACCTTCGTCCTCCTGTCGTACACAGAAGTTGCACGTCTTCGGCGCATCACTAGGGCGTCGTCATCTGTCAACAAGTCCTCCTCAGGAACGGACGTCCTCCCCTCGGGACGGCGTCGCACCCTCATCACTCATTAACGCGAGGACACGGACCATCTGTTGGCTTAGCTTTCCCGTCATGCCAGACGTGCTAGCGTGTGGGCCCATGCGGTGTGGGTCCTCGGCACATCGCTCCACCCAAGCACTCTCTCTCTCTCTCTCTCTCTCTCTCTGGCCTCCTTCACCCTTCATGCATGCAGCAGCAGCAGCAGCAGCAGCAAACACTGTGTGTGTCTCGTGTTGTGCCGACGATTCCCCTGGAGATGTGTGCGTCAAAGGAAGATCATAATAATATCACGACACTCAGATATTAAGTTATTTATTGTGTACAGTAAGCGCACGAGAGTGGGGAAGTCTTTATCGCACCCGAAGCTCATGTTTTCTTTATTTCTTTTTAATAATAATGCTGCGAATCTATTAACCATGATGGTTATTTATGGGAAATTATTGTGGTAGAAGGCACTGTGTGGTACAGTGTGCCTGACCCTCTGAATATGTATATATATATATATATATATATATATATATATATATATATATATATATATATATATATATATATATATATATTTTTTTTTTTTTTTTTTTTTATACTTTGTCGCTGTCTCCCGCGTTTGCGAGGTAGCGCAAGGAAACAGACGAAAGAAATGGCCCAACCCCCCCCCCCCCCCCATACACATGTACATACACACGTCCACACACGCAAATATACATACCTACACAGCTTTCCATGGTTTACCCCGGACGCTTCACATGCCTTGATTCAATCCACTGACAGCACGTCAACCCCTGTATACCACATCGCTCCAATTCACTCTATTCTTGCCCTCCTTTCACCCTCCTGCATGTTCAGGCCCCGATCACACAAAATCCTTTTCACTCCATCTTTCCACCTCCAATTTGGTCTCCCTCTTCTCCTCGTTCCCTCCACCTCCGACACATATATCCTCTTGGTCAATCTTTCCTCACTCATTCTCTCCATGTGCCCAAACCATTTCAAAACACCCTCTTCTGCTCTCTCAACCACGCTCTTTTTATTTCCACACATCTCTCTTACCCTTACGTTACTTACTCGATCAAACCACCTCACACCACACATTGTCCTCAAACATCTCATTTCCAGCACATCCATCCTCCTGCGCACAACTCTATCCATAGCCCACGCCTCGCAACCATACAACATTGTTGGAACCACTATTCCTTCAAACATACCCATTTTTGCTTTCCGGGATAATGTTCTCGACTTCCACACATTTTTCAAGGCTCCCAAAATTTTCGCCCCCTCCCCCACCCTATGATCCACTTCCGCTTCCATGGTTCCATCCGCTGACAGATCCACTCCCAGATATCTAAAACACTTCACTTCCTCCAGTTTTTCTCCATTCAAACTCACCTCCCAATTGACTTGACCCTCAACCCTACTGTACCTAATAACCTTGCTCTTATTCACATTTACTCTCAACTTTCTTCTTCCACACACTTTACCAAACTCCGTCACCAGCTTCTGCAGTTTCTCACATGAATCCGCCTACCAGCGCTGTATCATCAGCGAACAACAACTGACTCACTTCCCAAGCTCTCTCATCCCCAACAGACTTCATACTTGCCCCTCTTTCCAAAACTCTTGCATTTACCTCCCTAACAACCCCATCCATAAACAAATTAAACAACCATGGAGACATCACACACCCCTGCCGCAAACCTACATTCACTGAGAACCAATCACTTTCCTCTCTTCCTACACGTACACATGCCTTACATCCTCGATAAAAACTTTTCACTGCTTCTAACAACTTGCCTCCCACACCATATATTCTTAATACCTTCCACAGAGCATCTCTATCAACTCTATCATATGCCTTCTCCAGATCCATAAATGCTACATACAAATCCATTTGCTTTTCTAAGTATTTCTCACATACATTCTTCAAAGCAAACACCTGATCCACACATCCTCTACCACTTCTGAAACCACACTGCTCTTCCCCAATCTGATGCTCTGTACATGCCTTCACCCTCTCAATCAATACCCTCCCATATAATTTACCAGGAATACTCAACAAACTTATACCTCTGTAATTTGAGCACTCACTCTTATCCCCTTTGCCTTTGTACAATGGCACTATGCACGCATTCCGCCAATCCTCAGGCACCTCACCATGAGTCATACATACATTAAATAACCTTACCAACCAGTCAACAATACAGTCACCCCCTTTTTTAATAAATTCCACTGCAATACCATCCAAACCTGCTGCCTTGCCGGCTTTCATCTTCCGCAAAGCTTTCACTACCTCTTCTCTGTTTACCAAATCATTTTCCCTAACCCTCTCACTTCGCACACCACCTCGACCCAAACACCCTATATCTGCCACTCTGTCATCAGACACACTCAACAAACCTTCAAAATACTCATTCCATCTCCTTCTCACATCACCACTACTTGTTATCACCTCCCCATTTACGCCCTTCACTGAAGTTCCCATTTGCTCCCTTGTCCTACGCACCCTATTTACCTCCTTCCAGAACATCTTTTTATTCTCCCTAAAATTTACTGATAGTCTCTCACCCCAACTCTCATTTGCCCTTTTTTTCACCTCTTGCACCTTTCTCTTGACCTCCTGTCTCTTTCTTTTATACTTCTCCCACTCAATTGCATTTTTTCCCTGCAAAAATCGTCCAAATGCCTCTCTCTTCTCTTTCACTAATACTCTTACTTCTTCATCCCACCACTCACTACCCTTTCTAAACAGCCCACCTCCCACTCTTCTCATGCCACAAGCATCTTTTGCGCAATCCATCACTGATTCCCTAAATACATCCCATTCCTCCCCCACTCCCCTTACTTCCATTTTTCTCACCTTTTTCCATTCTGTACACAGTCTCTCCAGATACTTCTTCACACAGGTCTCCTTCCCAAGCTCACTTACTCTCACCACCTTCTTCACCCCAACATTCACTCTTCTTTTCTGAAAACCCATACTAATCTTCACCTTAGCCTCCACAAGATAATGATCAGACATCCCTCCAGTTGCACCTCTCAGCACATTGACATCCAAAAGTCTCTCTTTCGCACGCCTGTCAATTAACACGTAATCCAATAACGCTCTCTGGCCATCTCTCCTACTTACATAAGTATACTTATGTATATCTCGCTTTTTAAACCAGGTATTCCCAATCATCAGTCCTTTTTCAGCACATAAATCTACAAGCTCTTCACCATTTCCATTTACAACACTGAACACCCCATGCATACCAATTATTCCCTCAACTGCCACATTACTCACCTTTGCATTCAAATCACCCATCACTATAACCCGGTCTCGTGCATCAAAACCGCTAACACACTCATTTAGCTGCTCCCAAAACACTTGCCTCTCATGATCTTTCTTCTCATGCCCAGGTGCATAT
Organism: Panulirus ornatus; assembly: GCF_036320965.1. Lineage (NCBI taxonomy): Eukaryota > Metazoa > Arthropoda > Malacostraca > Decapoda > Palinuridae > Panulirus > Panulirus ornatus. Next base: position 7,336,121 of record NC_092231.1, read on the forward strand.
GCACCAATAATCACCCACCTCTCTCCATCAACTTTCAATTTTACCCATATTAATCGAGAATTTACTTTCTTACATTCTATCACATACTCCCACAACTCCTGTTTCAGGAGTATTGCTACTCCTTCCCTTGCTCTTGTCCTCTCACTAACCCCTGACTTCACTCCCCAGACATTTCCAAACCACTCTTCCCCTTTACCCTTGAGCTTCGTTTCACTCAGAGCCAAAACATCCAGGTTCCTTTCCTCAAACATACTACCTATCTCTCCTTTTTTCACATCTTGGTTACATCCACACACATTTAGGCACCCCACTCTGAGCCTTCGAGGAGGATAAGCACTCCCCGCGTGACTCCTTCTTCTGTTTCCCATTTTAGAAAGTTAATACAAGGAGGGGAGGATTTCCGGCCCCCCGCTCCCGTCCCCTCTAGTCGCTTTCTACGACACGCGAGGAATACGTGGGAAGTATTCTTTCACCCCTATCCCCAGGGATAATATACATATATATACACACACACACACACACACACACACGCACACACACACACACACACACATACATATATATACATATGAAAAATGTATATATATATATATATATATATGATTTTCAATTAGGGGATTGGCTGACTGCGTCTGTTGTTTCCGAGGTCCGTTAAATCGAGGTTTCACCTTATTGTTATTATTATTATGAATATTATTAAGATTATTGTTATTATGATTATTTTCATTAGTATTAGTATTTTTATCATTATTATCATTAGTATTATTATTAGTATTATTATTATCGTTATTATCTTGGTAATCATTATTATTATCATTCATTACTGTTATTATTATTTATTATTATTATTATATTATTATTATTATCATTACTACTAACATTATTATTATTATTATTATTATCCCTGGGGATAGGGGAGAAAGAATACTTCCCACGTATTCCCTGCGTGTCGTAGAAGGCGACTAAAAGGGGAGGGAGCGGGGGGGCTGGAAATCCTCCCCTCTCGTTTTTTTTTCATTTCTCCAAAAGAAGGAACAGAGAAGGGGGCCAGGTGAGGATATTCCTCAAAGGCCCAGTCCTCTGTTCTTAGCGCTACCTCGCTAATGCGGGAAATGGCGAATAGTATGAAAGATATATATATATATATATATATATATATATATATATATATATATATATATATATATATATAAATTTTCCAAAAGAAGGAACAGAGAAGGGGGCCAGGTGAGGATATTCCCTCAAAGGCCCAGTTCTCTGTTCTTAACGCTACCTCGCTAACGCGGGAAATGGCGAATAGTTTGAAAGAAAGAAAGAAATATATATATATATATGTATATATATATATATATATATATATATATATATATATATATATATATATATATATGTATATATATATATATATATATATATATATATATATATATATATATATATATATATATATATATATATAAGACTTATAATTCTCTATCATGTTGGATAGTCGGGAACCATACAGTACAATTTGTAAGCATAGACTCTGGCGAAGGCAATTTTCACTTCACTTGACGCCACCAGAGTCTTGTGGGTAATAGTTCTCCTTAAGACAGGCCCCAGAAACTGTTCACGAGTTCATCACTGCGAAGGTGAAGGTTAGAGAACATAGCTGCACTGAGTTTACGAAGATATACAGGATTGTGGTAATGCCGTTAGGGCAACATTGAGGAGGATATGGATGTCGTATGGTTACGGAGGAGGTTGAGGAGTTCTGGTGTCCCAGTGTGTGGGCCGGCCTTGGGGGTGTGTGGGGAGGAGGAGGAGGTCAAGGTTGGCTGGTTGGCATGTGATGGATCTCCGTGACTGAGACATTTTCTTGTTCAGCACACGCTAGTGTCGGCCATGGCAGCAGTGAGCTGGTTTGGCTCGTTGTAACAAGCAGTTGGGCCTGTCGAGCCGTGTCATCTGTTAACTCCTACCGCCCAGTGTGGGTGTTTTGAAATGTTTGTCTCTGTTTAGATAAGATGACGGATATTGCCTTTTCGTTGTGTGGGGATTGGATTATCCCTCCATCAGGTCTTCGTGTCGTGTTTGTAAGTAGGTACAATTTGCCTTGGTGACGAGAGGAGTAACGGTGTTACGAGGAGCTGTGAGATGCACCCCGGGGGTTGAGTGGTCGGGCTGTGAGATGCACCCCGGGGGTGAGTGGTCGGGCTGTGAGATGCACCCCGGGGGTTGAGTGGTCGGGCTGTGAGATGCACCCCGGGGGTGAGTGGTCGGGATGTGAGATGCACCACGGGGGTTGAGTGGTCGGGCTGTGAGATGCACCCCGGGGGTTGAGTGGTCGGTATGTGAGATGCACCCCGGGGGTGAGTGGTCAGTCGGGCTATGAGGTGCACCCCGGGGTGAGTGGTCGGGATGTGAGATGCACCCCGGGGGTGAGTGGTCGGGCTGTGAGATGCACCCCGGAGGTAAGTGGTCAGTCGGGCTATGAGGTGCACCCCGGAGGTGAGTGGTCGGGCTATGAGGTGCACCCCGGAGGTGAGTGGTCGGGCTATGAGGTGCACCCCGGAGGTGAGTGGTCGGGCTATGAGGTGCACCCCGGAGGTGAGTGGTCGAGCTATGAGATGCACCCCGGAGGTAAGTGGTCATCTGCGGCAAGACGATGCAGACGAATCTTATTCCCTGAAGTGACTGTAGTGTTCTTAAGGACACGTGAGGTTTGGTACAGTCCCTTGCCTCCGCCTGGTGTGGTAGTGTGGTCAGTACGTAAATAGTTATTTACGGTTTTATCTACGTAAATCATTGCGTCGTAGATGGCCAGTCATCTGTCGTTCCACAGGCGAGGTCCTTTGAACAAGTGGTTGATTTTGCTGCAGTGGTTTGGGCATCACTGGTTCATGACAGAGGCAGGTTTGGGCATCCCTGGTTCACGACAGACGCGAGGTGTTAGCACTGGTCCACGACGGTCGTAGGAGCACATACCGTTCATGGATTGTCATAGGAAGGCATTGCTGTCTCTCCCCCCCTCAGGCATCGCTGGTGACGCCCCTGAGCGTAATCATACTGAAAGCACCAGACGTGGTCTCTCCCCCCCAGCAACACAAAACCAACACATTCATGTTTTTCCTTTTCCAGTCTAACGTCAGCACCGCTTCACCTCCTCAAGCACGAACCTCAGCCCTCTGACAGAAATATTTGAATGTAAATGAAAACAGCGAGAGTGAAAATGTCGATATATATATATATATATATATATATATATATATATATATATATATATATATATATATATATATATATATATATATATATATATATATGTATATATATATATATATATATATATATATATATATATATATATATATATATATATGTATATATATATATATATATATATACATATATATATATATATATATATATATATATATATATATATATATATATATATATATATATATATATATATATATATACATATATATATATATATATATATATATATATATATATATATATATATATATATATATATATATATATATATATATATATATATATATATATATATATATATATATATATATATATATATATGTGTGTGTGTGTGTGTGTGTGTGTGTGTCTCTTCGTTGTATATCAACTGGCTTTCATGTTTCTCTCTTGTGTCTCACCTGATGATGTGAATATTACACGAAAGAGTACTTGGGAACTTATCGTGTTTCATTTTCCCCGTGGACTCATAGGCCCACCCTCCCCCCAAGCAGGTCGGTGCCCTGGTCAGAACCCGTACGTTTGCCTCATCAAAGGCCATATGATACACCAGAGATGCCTCATCTATATCCGCCCCCTCACCCCTCCCTTTCCTTCCCTTCCCTTCCCTTCCCTCCCGCCACAAGCCGCCACCAGTCACGCACCTCAGTCACACACACACACACACACACACACACACACACACACACACACACACGCCAGTACCGCTATTACTGACCCTTCCCTTCCTGGATGTGAAGAGGCGCTGAGGGGGACGTATGCAACGACATGGTCTGGTCGTCCGCTGGAGGACAGAGGCGACTGTGAGAGCCATTTCCCCTCATGCGGGATGAGGGAGCAAATAGGCGTTGTGGGGGAGGGGAAGGGTGTTAGGGGGGTCAAGGGGGGGTCAGGGGGTCAGTTCATTGGACCAGGTCAAACCCACCCTGGGGTGAGATTATCCGACACCACAGGACATGTTCTGGTGGGACACCACTAAGCACGGGCTACAGTAAGGACCGATAGCTGTGCATTATTGAAACTCCCTCTTATGTTAGCGGTATCGAAGAGGAGGAGGAGACTCGATACTATTGTCCTCTCTCTCTCTCTCTCTCTCTCTCTCTCTCTCTCTCTCTCTCTCTCTCTCTCTCTCTCTCTCTCTCTCTCGTTCGTGAGGAGAGACACATGCACGGTTCGTGAGGAGGAGACACACGCACGGTTCGTGAGGAGACACACGCACTGTTCGTGAGGAGACACATGCACGGTTCGTGAGGAGACACACGCACGGTTCGTGAGGAGACACACGCACTGTTCGTGAGGAGACACATGCACGGTTCGTAAGGAGACACATGCACGGTTCGTGAGGAGACACATGCACGGTTCGTGAGGAGACGCATGCACGGTTCGTGAGGAGACACACGCACGGCTCGTGAGAAGATACACAGACGGTTCGTGAGGAGACACACAGACGGTTCGTGAGGAGACACATGCACGGTTCGTGAGGAGACACATGCACGGTTCGTGAGGAGACACATGCACGGTTCGTGAGGAGACACATGCACGGTTCGTGAGGAGACGCATGCACGGTTCGTGAGGAGACACACGCACGGTTCGTGAGGAGACGCATGCACGGTTCGTGAGGAGACACATGCACGGTTCGTGAGGAGACGCATGCACGGTTCGTGAGGAGACACATGCACGGTTCGTGAGGAGACACATGCACGGTTCGTGAGGAGACGCATGCACGGTTCGTGAGGAGACACACGCACGGTTCGTGAGGTGAGGAAACTCACGCACGGCTCGTGAGAAGACACACAGACGGTTCGTGAGGAGGAGACACACGCACGGGTCGTGAGGAGACACACAGACGGTTCGTGAGGAGGAGACACACGCACGGCTCGTGAGAAGACACACAGACGGTTCGTGAGGAGGAGACACACGCACGGGTCGTGATTGCGTGCTCCAGCAGTACAGACGGATCTCATGGTACGCTAATTGGCTCTGAGGGCGACGTCGGGGGGTCACCTCCGTGCCTCCTCTACATCGTTATATGAACGAGCGGCCGCCCGGGGTCAGCCAGTCTGGCCGGGACGGACAGACAAGGACGATACGTTGATTACGTGATACGTCTGCATCTTAGGTGTACTGGAGAGTTGAGGACGAAAATGTTTTTACGGTCAGCGAGGATACAGAGAGATATGATGCAGTGGAATGGTGAGAGCGACGTTGGCGCTCGCGAAATAAAGGCAGTGTGAGATACAGGTAATGAAACGGGAGATAGTGGAGCTATGATAAGTACAGATGCAGAAAACACTGGCGAGATATCTATATCTAATTTATCTATTTATGTGTCTATCTATCTATCTGTCTATCTATCCCTGGCAAGAGAATGAATGTGGATGGGAGTAGTTTCGCAAAAGAGAGTAAGACTTCAGAGAGGAGGAGGAGGAGGAGGAGAGGAGAGGAAGATAAATGGGGATGTTGGTGAAGTGTGGGAGGAGGGCGTAGGAGGGAGGGAGGGTGAGGGGAGGCGAGAGAGACGGACAACACATTGGGTAAATGGGAGGCTGGCTTATGTGTGATGACCCGAGTCTGCGCACGAAACTGTTGCCCGTGTTACCTGCCAGACGAGGAAGAAGGATTGAATGATGCTGAAAAAGAAATATAAGGATTAGGATTTGAGTGGTACTGAAGAAAGGATTGGGATTGAATGGTCCTGTAAAAAGGATTGGGATTGAATGGTACTGTAAAAAGGATTGGGATTGAATGGTGCTGTAAAAATAAGGATTGGGATTGAATGGTGCTGAAAATATAAAGATTAGGGTTGAATGACACTAAAAATAAGGTTTGGGATTGAATGATACTGAAAAAATAAAGGATTCAGTACTACTTAAAAGAAGGATTGGATGATCCTAAAAGCAAAGAAACATAAGACAAAAAACAAAACAAGAACACAATAATGAAATAATCTTTGTTGATCAAACGAACATAGTAGGGGGTAATAGACAACCACTGGTTATTATTATTAGTGTATGGGAAATGGAATAATCAGAGATGACATGAGAATAAATGGTTGTCAATAAAAAAAGCTGTGTATTGTGTATAAGAATAAATTTAACTCCACAAATGAGAAGAGAAATAGTTTATACATTTTTGCTACTGTGATCGGAATATGCGTCATGGATGAACAGAGATCAAAAGCTAAGGGAACAGGAAGAGTTGAGACATATTTAGTTAGCATTACCTCCAGCGGTGGCGAATGTGGAACAGAAATATCTGCGTCGGTAAAGGCAGAGATTTCTGTGTCAACGTCAGAACTGCAGAGATTTAGACGAGAGGTGGGAGGGAGGGAGGGTGAGTGAGTGGGTGCGGGTGGACATGGGTTTGTTATGAGGAATAGCAAGGTTCCTCAGTGCTGGTGGAGCCTGACGCCTGTGGAGGTTAAAGTAGAGTGTCTGCGGGGGGGCGGGGGATCTGAGGAGTCTCTCCTGACGGCGAGGTGAACGCTGAGTTCGGGCGAGAAGGTCCGTGATATATAGAGAGGAACGAGTGTATTACGGGAAGACGCGGCGCTGTAGAGGGAACACACCGCTGATAGATCTGGGTACGTGGAAGTAATAGGTGTCTTAGTGGGGGAAGGGCAACAGTGTTTCAGGTTTAGCACTGTATTGCTCGCCTGGCTACGAATATTGCTCAGACGGCCGGCCGTGTTAAGATGTCAGATGGGCGAGTATAAGATACAACTGGACAGAAGACCGACCATCAGTCATTTCTATAAAAAAAAGAATGTTTTGATCAGATCACTGGCTTCCGACAAGAAGGTCTTTTAAGGTTTC
>NC_092231.1:7348196-7385696 GCF_036320965.1 Panulirus ornatus
AAATCTGAAGTTGAAAATCTGGGCAAAATATTTTTTTGAAAAAATAGATTTTCCTGAAATTTTCAGTATAGATATTTTTACTTATGCTGAATAAGAATCTGTGTTCAAAACCTTAGAATTCGGGTAATTAGTCGAGTAATTCGCATATTAATAGAATTATGAATGATATTAAGTATGTAATTAAGCGCTTAATTTTACAAAATACAGTATTTTGACTCGATATCCTTGATTACCATATAGAATACCACATATTCCCAGATTTTCATGAAAATCTGAGCCAAAGATTTTTTTGAATTTTTCTTGAATTTTTTTGAAAAAAATAGATTTTCCTGAAATTTTAGCATAGATGCTTTTACTTTTGCTGAATACGAATCAGTTGACAAAACCTTAAAATTCTCTTAATTAGTCGAGTAATTAGCATAATATAATCATTAATAAGGATGTAATTAAGCGCTTCATTTTACAAAATGCAGTCATTTGACTCAATATGCTTAATCACCTTATAGAATACCACATATTCCCAGATTTTCATGAAAATCTGAAGAAGTTGAAAATCTGAGCCAAATATTTTTTTGAAAAAATAGATTTTCCTGAAAATTTCAGCATAGATGCTTTTACGTCTGCTGAATAAGAATCTGTGGTCAAAACCTTAAAATTCAGGTAATTAGTTGAGTAATTAGCATATTAATGTAATTATAATTAATATTAAGTATGTAATTAAACGCTTAATTTTACGAAATGCAGTTTTTTGACCCGATATCCTTAATCACCATATAGAATACCATATATTCCCAGATTATCACTAAAATCTGAAGAAGTTGAAAATCTGAGCAAAATATTATCCAAGGCTATATAGCCTTGGATTTTTCTTGATTTTTTTGAAAAAATAGATTGACCTAAAAATAACAGCATAGATGCTTTTACGTTTGCTGAAAACGAATCAGTGGACAAAACCTTAAAATTCTCTTAATTAGTCGAGTAATTAGCATATTAATATGATAATTATTAAGTATGTAATTAAGCGCTTCATTTTACGAAATGCAGTCTTTTGACTCTATGTCCTTAATCACCATTTAGAATACCACATATTCCCAGATTTTCATGAAAATCTGAAAAAGTTGAAAATCTGAGCAAAATATTTTTTTGAAAAAATATATTTTCCTAAAAATTTCAGCATAGATATTTTTACGCCTGCTGAATAAGAATCTGTGGTCAAAACCTTAAAATTCACGTAATTAGTTGAGTAATTAGCATATTAATGTAATTATAATTAATATTAAGTATGTAATTAAGCGCTTAATTTTACGAAATGCAGTCTTTTGACTCGATATCCTTAATCACTATGTAGAATACCATATATTCCCAGATTTTCATTAAAATCTGAAGAAGTTGAAAATCTGAGCCAAATATTATCCAAGGCTATAGCCTCGGATTTTTCTTGATTTTTTTGAAAAAATTGATTTTCCTAAAAATGTCAGCATAGATGCTTTTACGTCTGCTGAATAAGAATCTGTGGTCAAAACCTTAAAATTCGTGTGATTAGTCGAGTAATTAGGATATTGCTATAATTATAATTAATATTAAGTATGTAATTAAGCGCTTAATTTTTCGAAATACAGTCTGTTGACTCGATATCCTTAATCACGGTATAGAATACCACATATTCCTAGATTTTAATTAAAATCTGAAGAAGTTGAAAATCTGAGCAAAATATTTTTTTGAAAAAATAGATTTTCCTGAAGTTTTCAGCATGGATATTTTTACTTATGCTGAATAAGAATCTGTGTTCAAATCTTTAAAATTCGTGTAATTAGTCGAGTAATTCGCATATTAATATAATTATAAATGATATTAAGTATGTAATTAAGAGCTTAATTTTACAAAATACAGTATTTTGACTCGATATTCTTAATTACCATATAGAATACGACATATTCCCAGATTTTCATTAAAATCTGAAGAAGTTGAAAATCTGAGCCAAATATTATTTGAAAAAATTGATTTTCCTAAAAATGTCAGCATAGATGCTTTTACGTCTGCTGAATAAGAATCTGTGGTCAAAACCTTAAAATTCGTGTGATTAGTCGAGTAATTAGTATATTGATATAATTATAATTAATATTAAGTATGTAAGTAAGCGCTTAATTTTGCGAATTGCAGTCTGTTGACTCGATATGCTTAATCACCATTTAGAATACCACATATTCCCAGATTTTCATGAAAATCTGAAAAAGTTGAAAATCTGAGCAAAATATTTTTTTGAAAAAATATATTTTCCTAAAAATTTAAGCATAGATATTTTTGCGCCTGCTGAATAAGAATCTGTGGTCAAAACCTTAAAATTCACGTAATTAGTTGAGTAATTAGCATATTAATGTAATTATAATTAATATTAAGTATGTAATTAAGCGCTTAATTTTACGAAATGCAGTCTTTTGACTCGATATCCTTAATCACTATGTAGAATACCATATATTCCCAGATTTTCATTAAAATCTAAAGAAGTTGAAAATCTGAGCAAAATATTATCCAAGGCTATAGCCTTGGATTTTTCTTGATTTTTTTGAAAAAATAAATTGTCCTGAAAATAACAGCATAGATGCTTTTACGTCTGCTGAATAAGAATCTGTGGTCAAAACCTTAGAATTCGTGTGATTAGTCGAGTAATTAGTACATTGATATAATTATAATTAATATTAAGTATGTAATTAAGCGCTTAATTTTGCGAAATGCAGTCTGTTGACTCGATATCCTTAATCACCATATAGAATACCACATATTCCTAGATTTTAATTAAAATCTGAAGAAGTTGAAAATCTGAGCAAAATATTTTTTTGAAAAAATAGATTTTCCTGAAATTTTCAGCATAGATATTTTTACTTATGCTGAATAAGAATCTGTGTTCAAAACCTTAGAATTCGGGTAATTAGTCGAGTAATTCGCATATTAATATAATTATAAATGATATTAAGTATGTAATTAAGAGCTTAATTTTACAAAATACAGTATTTTGACTCGATATCCTTAATTACCATATAGAATACGACATATTCCCAGATTTTCATTAAAATCTGAAGAAGTTGAAATTCTGAGCCAAATATTATTTGAAAAAATTGATTTTCCTAAAAATGTCAGCATAGATGCTTTTACGTCTCCTGAATAAGAATCTGTGGTCAAAACCTTAAAATCTGTGTGATTAGTCGAGTAATTAGTATATTGATATAATTATAATTAATATTAAGTATGTAAGTAAGTGCCTAATTTTACGAATTGCAGTTTGTTGCCTCGATATCCTTAATCACCATATAGAATACCACATATTCTTAGATTTTGATTAAAATCTGAAGAAGTTGAAAATCTGAGCAAAAATATTTTTTTTGAAAAAATAGATTTTCCTGAAATTTTCAGCATAGATAGTTTTACTTATGCTGAATAAGAATCTGTGTTCAAATCTTTATAATTCGTGTAATTAGTCGAGTAATTCGCATATTAATATAATTGTAAATGATATTAAGTATGTAATTAAGCGCTTAATTTTACAAAATACAGTATTTTGACTCGATATCCTTAATCACCATATAGAATACGACATATTCTCAGATTTTCATTAAAATCTGAAGAAGTTGAAAATCTGAGCCAAATATTATCCCAGGCTATAGCCTTGGATTTTTCTTGATTTTTTTGAAAAAATTGATTTTCCTAAAAATGTCAGCATAGATGCTTTTACGTCTGCTGAATAAGAACCTGTGGTCAAAACCTTAAAATTCGTGTGATTAGTCGAGTAATTAGTACATTGATATAGATATAATTAATATTAATTATGTAATTAAGCGCTTAATTTTGCGAAATGCAGTCTGTTGACTCGATATCATTAATCACCATATAGAATACCACATATTCCTAGATTTTAATTAAAATCTGAAGAAGTTGAAAATCTGGGCAAAATATTTTTTTGAAAAAAAAAGATTTTCCTGAAATTTTCAGCATAGATATTTTACCTTATGCTGAATAAGAATCTGTGTTCAAAACCTTAGAATTCGGGTAATTAGTCGAGTAATTCGCATATTAATAGAATTATGAATGATATTAAGTATGTAATTAAGCGCTTAATTTTACAAAATACAGTATTTTGACTCGATATCCTTAATCATCATATAGAATACCACATATTCCCAGATTTTCATTAAAATCTGAAGAAGTTGAAAATCTGAGCCAAATATTATCCTTGGATTTTTCTTGATTTTTTTGAAAAAATAGATTTTCCTGAAATATTCAGCATAGATGCTTTTACGTTTGCTGAATAAGAATCTATGGACAAAACCTTAAAATTCTGTTAATTAGTCGAGTAATTAGCATAATATTATAATCATTAATAAGGATGTAATTAAGCGCTTCATTTTATAAGATGCAGTCTTTTGACTCGATATCCTAAATCACCATATAGAATACCACATATTCCCAGATTTTCATGAAAATCTGAAGAAGTTGAAAATGTGAGCCAAATATTTTTTTGAAAAAAATAGATTTTTCTGAAAATTTCAGTATAGATATTTTTACGCCTGCTGAATAAGAATCTGTGGTCAAACCTTAAAATACACGTAGTTAGTTGAGTAATTAGCATATTAATATAATTATGATTAATATTAAGTATGTAATTAAACGCTTAATTTTACGAAATGCAGTCTTTTGACCCAATATCCTTAACCACCATGTAGAATACCATATATTCCCAGATTTTCACTAAAATCTGAAGAAGTTGAAAATCTGAGCAAAATATTATCCTTAGATTTTTTAGAAAAAATAGATTGACCTAAAAATGACAGCATAGATGCTTTTACGTTTGCTGAATACGAATCAGTGGACAAAACCTTAAAATTCTCTTAATTAGTTGAGTAATTAGGATATTAATATGATAATTATTAAGTATGTAATAAAGCGCTTCATTTTACGAAATGCAGTCTTTTAACTCGATATCCTTAATCACCATTTAGAATACCACATATTCCCAGATTTTCATGAAAATCTGAAAAAGTTGAAAATCTGAGGAAAATATTTTTTTGAAAAAATAGATTCTCCTGAAAATGTCAACATAGATATTTTTACGCCTGCTGAATAAGAATCTGTGGTCAAAACCTTAAAATTCACGTAATTAGTTGAGTAATTAGCATATTAATGTAATTATAATTAATATTAAGTATGTAATTAAGCGCTTAATTTTACGAAATGCAGTCTTTTGACTCGATATCCTTAATCACAATGTAGAATACCATATATTCCCAGATTTTCATTAAAATCTGAAGAAGTTGAAAATCTGAGCCAAATATTATCCCAGGCTATAGCCTTGGATTTTTCTTGATTTTTTTGAAAAAATAGATTTTCCTGAAATATTCAGCATAGATGCTTTTACGTTTGCTGAATAAGAATCTATGGACAAAACCTTAAAATTCTGTTAATTAGTCGAGTAATTAGCATAATATTATAATCATTAATAAGGATGTAATTAAGCGCTTCATTTTATAAGATGCAGTCTTTTGACTCGATATCCTAAATCACCATATAGAATACCACATATTCCCAGATTTTCATGAAAATCTGAAGAAGTTGAAAATGTGAGCCAAATATTTTTTTGAAAAAAATAGATTTTTCTGAAAATTTCAGTATAGATATTTTTACGCCTGCTGAATAAGAATCTGTGGTCAAACCTTAAAATACACGTAGTTAGTTGAGTAATTAGCATATTAATATAATTATGATTAATATTAAGTATGTAATTAAACGCTTAATTTTACGAAATGCAGTCTTTTGACCCAATATCCTTAACCACCATGTAGAATACCATATATTCCCAGATTTTCACTAAAATCTGAAGAAGTTGAAAATCTGAGCAAAATATTATCCTTAGATTTTTTAGAAAAAATAGATTGACCTAAAAATGACAGCATAGATGCTTTTACGTTTGCTGAATACGAATCAGTGGACAAAACCTTAAAATTCTCTTAATTAGTTGAGTAATTAGGATATTAATATGATAATTATTAAGTATGTAATAAAGCGCTTCATTTTACGAAATGCAGTCTTTTAATTCGATATCCTTAATCACCATTTAGAATACCACATATTCCCAGATTTTCATGAAAATCTGAAAAAGTTGAAAATCTGAGGAAAATATTTTTTTGAAAAAATAGATTCTCCTGAAAATGTCAACAGATATTTTTACGCCTGCTGAATAAGAATCTGTGGTCAAAACCTTAAAATTCACGTAATTAGTTGAGTAATTAGCATATTAATGTAATTATAATTAATATTAAGTATGTAATTAAGCGCTTAATTTTACGAAATGCAGTCTTTTGACTCGATATCCTTAATCACAATGTAGAATACCATATATTCCCAGATTTTCATTAAAATCTGAAGAAGTTGAAAATCTGAGCCAAATATTATCCAAGGCTATAGCCTCGGATTTTTCTTGATTTTTTTGAAAAAATTGATTTTCCTAAAAATGTCAGCATAGATGCTTTTACGTCTGCTGAATAAGAATCTGTGGTCAAAACCTTAAAATTCGTGTGATTAGTCGAGTAATTAGGATATTGCTATAATTATAATTAATATTAAGTATGTAATTAAGCGCTTAATTTTTCGAAATACAGTCTGTTGACTCGATATCCTTAATCACGGTATAGAATACCACATATTCCTAGATTTTAATTAAAATCTGAAGAAGTTGAAAATCTGAGCAAAATATTTTTTTGAAAAAATAGATTTTCCTGAAGTTTTCAGCATGGATATTTTTACTTATGCTGAATAAGAATCTGTGTTCAAATCTTTAAAATTCGTGTAATTAGTCGAGTAATTCGCATATTAATATAATTATAAATGATATTAAGTATGTAATTAAGAGCTTAATTTTACAAAATACAGTATTTTGACTCGATATTCTTAATTACCATATAGAATACGACATATTCCCAGATTTTCATTAAAATCTGAAGAAGTTGAAAATCTGAGCCAAATATTATTTGAAAAAATTGATTTTCCTAAAAATGTCAGCATAGATGCTTTTACGTCTCCTGAATAAGAATCTGTGGTCAAAACCTTAAAATCTGTGTGATTAGTCGAGTAATTAGTATATTGATATAATTATAATTAATATTAAGTATGTAAGTAAGTGCCTAATTTTACGAATTGCAGTTTGTTGCCTCGATATCCTTAATCACCATATAGAATACCACATATTCTTAGATTTTGATTAAAATCTGAAGAAGTTGAAAATCTGAGCAAAAATATTTTTTTTGAAAAAATAGATTTTCCTGAAATTTTCAGCATAGATAGTTTTACTTATGCTGAATAAGAATCTGTGTTCAAATCTTTAAAATTCGTGTAATTAGTCGAGTAATTCGCATATTAATATAATTGTAAATGATATTAAGTATGTAATTAAGCGCTTAATTTTACAAAATACAGTATTTTGACTCGATATCCTTAATCACCATATAGAATACGACATATTCTCAGATTTTCATTAAAATCTGAAGAAGTTGAAAATCTGAGCCAAATATTATCCCAGGCTATAGCCTTGGATTTTTCTTGATTTTTTTGAAAAAATTGATTTTCCTAAAAATGTCAGCATAGATGCTTTTACGTCTGCTGAATAAGAACCTGTGGTCAAAACCTTAAAATTCGTGTGATTAGTCGAGTAATTAGTACATTGATATAAATATAATTAATATTAATTATGTAATTAAGCGCTTAATTTTGCGAATTGCAGTCTGTTGACTCGATATGCTTAATCACCATATAGAATACCACATATTCCTAGATTTTAATTAAAATCTGAAGAAGTTGAAAATCTGGGCAAAATATTTTTTTGAAAAAAAAAGATTTTCCTGAAATTTTCAGCATAGATATTTTACCTTATGCTGAATAAGAATCTGTGTTCAAAACCTTAGAATTCGGGTAATTAGTCGAGTAATTCGCATATTGATAGAATTATGAATGATATTAAGTATGTAATTAAGCGCTTAATTTTACAAAATACAGTATTTTGACTCGATATCCTTAATCATCATATAGAATACCACATATTCCCAGATTTTCATTAAAATCTGAAGAAGTTGAAAATCTGAGCCAAATATTATCCTTGGATTTTTCTTGATTTTTTTGAAAAAATAGATTTTCCTGAAATATTCAGCATAGATGCTTTTACGTTTGCTGAATAAGAATCTATGGACAAAACCTTAAAATTCTGTTAATTAGTCGAGTAATTAGCATAATATTATAATCATTAATAAGGATGTAATTAAGCGCTTCATTTTATAAGATGCAGTCTTTTGACTCGATATCCTAAATCACCATATAGAATACCACATATTCCCAGATTTTCATGAAAATCTGAAGAAGTTGAAAATGTGAGCCAAATATTTTTTTGAAAAAAATAGATTTTTCTGAAAATTTCAGTATAGATATTTTTACGCCTGCTGAATAAGAATCTGTGGTCAAACCTTAAAATACACGTAGTTAGTTGAGTAATTAGCATATTAATATAATTATGATTAATATTAAGTATGTAATTAAACGCTTAATTTTACGAAATGCAGTCTTTTGACCCAATATCCTTAACCACCATGTAGAATACCATATATTCCCAGATTTTCACTAAAATCTGAAGAAGTTGAAAATCTGAGCAAAATATTATCCTTAGATTTTTTAGAAAAAATAGATTGACCTAAAAATGACAGCATAGATGCTTTTACGTTTGCTGAATACGAATCAGTGGACAAAACCTTAAAATTCTCTTAATTAGTTGAGTAATTAGGATATTAATATGATAATTATTAAGTATGTAATAAAGCGCTTCATTTTACGAAATGCAGTCTTTTAATTCGATATCCTTAATCACCATTTAGAATACCACATATTCCCAGATTTTCATGAAAATCTGAAAAAGTTGAAAATCTGAGGAAAATATTTTTTTGAAAAAATAGATTCTCCTGAAAATGTCAACAAGATATTTTTACGCCTGCTGAATAAGAATCTGTGGTCAAAACCTTAAAATTCACGTAATTAGTTGAGTAATTAGCATATTAATGTAATTATAATTAATATTAAGTATGTAATTAAGCGCTTAATTTTACGAAATGCAGTCTTTTGACTCGATATCCTTAATCACAATGTAGAATACCATATATTCCCAGATTTTCATTAAAATCTGAAGAAGTTGAAAATCTGAGCCAAATATTATCCAAGGCTATAGCCTCGGATTTTTCTTGATTTTTTTGAAAAAATTGATTTTCCTAAAAATGTCAGCATAGATGCTTTTACGTCTGCTGAATAAGAATCTGTGGTCAAAACCTTAAAATTCGTGTGATTAGTCGAGTAATTAGGATATTGCTATAATTATAATTAATATTAAGTATGTAATTAAGCGCTTAATTTTTCGAAATACAGTCTGTTGACTCGATATCCTTAATCACGGTATAGAATACCACATATTCCTAGATTTTAATTAAAATCTGAAGAAGTTGAAAATCTGAGCAAAATATTTTTTTGAAAAAATAGATATTTTTACTTATGCTGAATAAGAATCTGTGTTCAAATCTTTAAAATTCGTGTAATTAGTCGAGTAATTCGCATATTAATATAATTATAAATGATATTAAGTATGTAATTAAGAGCTTAATTTTACAAAATACAGTATTTTGACTCGATATTCTTAATTACCATATAGAATACGACATATTCCCAGATTTTCATTAAAATCTGAAGAAGTTGAAAATCTGAGCCAAATATTATCCTTAGAATAAAAATTGATTTTCCTAAAAATGACAGCATAGATGCTTTTACGTTTGCTGAATACGAATCAGTGGACAAAACCTTAAAATCTGTGTAATTAGTGAGTAATTAGTATATTGAATATGATAATTAATATTAAGTATGTAAGTAAGCTGCTCATTTTACGAAATGCAGTCTTGTTGCCTCGATATCCTTAATCACCATATAGAATACCACATATTCCTAGATTTTGATTAAATCTGAAGAAGTTGAAAATCAGAGAAAAATATTTTTTTTGAAAAAATAGATTCTCCTGAAAATTTCAGCAAGATAGTTTTACTTCTGCTGAATAAGAATCCTGTGTTCAAACCTTAAAAATTCGACGTAATTAGTTGAGTAATTCGCATATTAATGTAATTATAATTAATATTAAGTATGTAATTAAGCGCTTAATTTTACAAAATACAGTATTTTGACTCGATATCCTTAATCACCATATAGAATACCACATATTCCCAGATTTTCATTAAAATCTGAAGAAGTTGAAAATCTGAGCCAAATATTATCCCAGGCTATAGCCTTGGATTTTTCTTGATTTTTTTGAAAAAATAGATTTTCCTGAAATATTCAGCATAAATGCTTTTACGTTTGCTGAATAAGAATCTATGGACAAAACCTTAAAATTCTGTTAATTAGTCGAGTAATTAGCATAATATTATAATCATTAATAAGGATGTAATTAAGCGCTTCATTTTATAAGATGCAGTCTTTTGACTCGATATGCTGAATCACCATATAGAATACCACATATTCCCAGATTTTCATGAAAATCTGAAGAAGTTGAAAATGTGAGCCAAATATTTTTTTGAAAAAAATAGATTTTTCTGAAAATTTCAGTATAGATATTTTTACGCCTGCTGAATAAGAATCTGTGGTCAAACCTTAAAATACACGTAGTTAGTTGAGTAATTAGCATTGTATTAACTTTCTAAAATGGGAAACAGAAGAAGGAGTCACGCGGGGAGTGATCATCCTCCTCGAAGGCTCAGAGTGGGGTGCCTAAATGTGTGTGGATGTAACCAAGATGTGAAAAAAGGAGAGATAGGTAGTATGTTTGAGGAAAGGAACCTGGATGTTTTGGCTCTGAGTGAAACGAAGCTCAAGGGTAAAGGGGAAGAGTGGTTTGGAAATGTCTGGGGAGTGAAGTCAGGGGTTAGTGAGAGGACAAGAGCAAGGGAAGGAGTAGCAATACTCCTGAAACAGGAGTTGTGGGAGTATGTGATAGAATGTAAGAAAGTAAATTCTCGATTAATATGGGTAAAATTGAAAGTTGATGGAGAGAGGTGGGTGATTATTGGTGCATATGCACCTGGGCATGAGAAGAAAGATCATGAGAGGCAAGTGTTTTGGGAGCAGCTAAATGAGTGTGTTAGCGGTTTTGATGCACGAGACCGGGTTATAGTGATGGGTGATTTGAATGCAAAGGTGAGTAATGTGGCAGTTGAGGGAATAATTGGTATGCATGGGGTGTTCAGTGTTGTAAATGGAAATGGTGAAGAGCTTGTAGATTTATGTGCTGAAAAAGGACTGATGATTGGGAATACCTGGTTTAAAAAGCGAGATATACATAAGTATACTTATGTAAGTAGGAGAGATGGCCAGAGAGCGTTATTGGATTACGTGTTAATTGACAGGCGTGCGAAAGAGAGACTTTTGGATGTTAATGTGCTGAGAGGTGCAACTGGAGGGATGTCTGATCATTATCTTGTGGAGGCTAAGGTGAAGATTAGTATGGGTTTTCAGAAAAGAGGAGTGAATGTTGGGGTGAAGAAGGTGGTGAGAGTAAGTGAGCTTGGGAAGGAGACCTGTGTGGGGAAGTACCAGGAGAGACTGTGTACAGAATGGAAAAAGGTGAGAACAATGGAAGTAAGGGGAGTCGGGGAGGAATGGGATGTATTTAGGGAATCAGTGATGGATTGCGCAAAAGATGCTTGTGGCATGAGAAGAGTGGGAGGTGGGCTGTTTAGAAAGGGTAGTGAGTGGTGGGATGAAGAAGTAAGAGTATTAGTGAAAGAGAAGAGAGAGGCATTTGGACGATTTTTGCAGGGAAAAAATGCAATTGAGTGGGAGAAGTATAAAAGAAAGAGACAGGAGGTCAAGAGAAAGGTGCAAGAGGTGAAAAAAAGGGCAAATGAGAGTTGGGGTGAGAGACTATCAGTAAATTTTAGGGAGAATAAAAAGATGTTCTGGAAGGAGGTAAATAGGGTGCGTAAGACAAGGGAGCAAATGGGAACTTCAGTGAAGGGCGTAAATGGGGAGGTGATAACAAGTAGCGGTGATGTGAGAAGGAGATGGAATGAGTATTTTGAAGGTTTGTTGAATGTGTCTGATGACAGAGTGGCAGATATAGGGTGTTTTGGTCGAGGTGGTGTGCAAAGTGAGAGGGTTAGGGAAAATGATTTGGTAAACAGAGAAGAGGTAGTAAAAGCTTTGCGGAAGATGAAAGCCGGCAAGGCAGCAGGTTTGGATGGTATTGCAGTGGAATTTATTAAGAAAGGGGGTGACTGTATTGTTGACTGGTTGGTAAGGTTATTTAATGTATGTATGACTCATGGTGAGGTGCCTGAGGATTGGCGGAATGCGTGCATAGTGCCATTGTACAAAGGCAAAGGGGATAAGAGTGAGTGCTCAAATTACAGAGGTATAAGTTTGTTGAGTATTCCTGGTAAATTATATGGGAGGGTATTGATTGAGAGGGTGAAGGCATGTACAGAGCATCAGATTGGGGAAGAGCAGTGCGGTTTCAGAAGTGGTAGAGGATGTGTGGATCAGGTGTTTGCTTTGAAGAATGTATGTGAGAAATACTTAGAAAAGCAAATGGATTTGTATGTAGCATTTATGGATCTGGAGAAGGCATATGATAGAGTTGATAGAGATGCTCTGTGGAAGGTATTAAGAATATATGGTGTGGGAGGCAAGTTGTTAGAAGCAGTGAAAAGTTTTTATCGAGGATGTAAGGCATGTGTACGTGTAGGAAGAGAGGAAAGTGATTGGTTCTCAGTGAATGTAGGTTTGCGGCAGGGGTGTGTGATGTCTCCATGGTTGTTTAATTTGTTTATGGATGGGGTTGTAAGGGAGGTAAATGCAAGAGTCCTGGAAAGAGGGGCAAGTATGAAGTCTGTTGGGGATGAGAGAGCTTGGGAAGTGAGTCAATTGTTGTTCGCTGATGATACAGCGCTGGTGGCTGATTCATGTGAGAAACTGCAGAAGCTGGTGACTGAGTTTGGTAAAGTGTGTGGAAGAAGAAAGTTGAGAGTAAATGTGAATAAGAGCAAGGTTATTAGGTACAGTAGGGGTGAGGGTCAAGTCAATTGGGAGGTGAGTTTGAATGGAGAAAAACTGGAGGAAGTGAAGTGTTTTAGATATCTGGGAGTGGATCTGTCAGCGGATGGAACCATGGAAGCGGAAGTGGATCATAGGGTGGGGGAGGGGGCGAAAATTTTGGGAGCCTTGAAAAATGTGTGGAAGTCGAGAACATTATCTCGGAAAGCAAAAATGGGTATGTTTGAGGGAATAGTGGTTCCAACAATGCTGTATGGTTGCGAGGCGTGGGCTATGGATAGAGATGTGCGCAGGAGGATGGATGTGCTGGAAATGAGATGTTTGAGGACAATGTGTGGTGTGAGGTGGTTTGATCGAGTAAGTAACGTAAGGGTAAGAGAGATGTGTGGAAATAAAAAGAGCGTGGTTGAGAGAGCAGAAGAGGGTGTTTTGAAATGGTTTGGGCACATGGAGAGAATGAGTGAGGAGAGATTGACCAAGAGGATATATGTGTCGGAGGTGGAGGGAACGAGGAGAAGAGGGAGACCAAATTGGAGGTGGAAAGATGGAGTGAAAAAGATTTTGTGTGATCGGGGCCTGAACATGCAGGAGGGTGAAAGGAGGGCAAGAAATAGAGTGAATTGGAGTCATGTGGTATACAGGGGTTGACGTGCTGTCAGTGGATTGAAGCAAGGCATGTGAAGCGTCTGGGGTAAACCATGGAAAGCTGTGTAGGTATGTATATTTGCGTGTGTGGACGTGTGTATGTACATGTGTATGGGGGGGGGGGGGGGGGTTGGGCCATTTCTTTCGTCTGTTTCCTTGCGCTACCTCGCAGACGCGGGAGACGGCGACAAAGTATAAAAAAAAAAAAAAAAAAAAAAATAATATTAAGTATGTAATTAAACGCTTAATTTTACGAAATGCAGTCTTTTGACCCAATATCCTTAACCACCATGTAGAATACCATATATTCCCAGATTTTCACTAAAATCTGAAGAAGTTGAAAATCTGAGCAAAATATTATCCTTAGATTTTTTAGAAAAAATAGATTGACCTAAAAATGACAGCATAGATGCTTTTACGTTTGCTGAATACGAATCAGTGGACAAAACCTTAAAATTCTCTTAATTAGTTGAGTAATTAGCATATTAATATGATAATTATTAAGTATGTAATAAAGCGCTTCATTTTACGAAATGCAGTCTTTTAACTCGATATCCTTAATCACCATTTAGAATACCACATATTCCCAGATTTTCATGAAAATCTGAAAAAGTTGAAAATCTGAGGAAAATATTTTTTTGAAAAAATAGATTCTCCTGAAAATTTCAACATAGATATTTTTACGCCTGCTGAATAAGAATCTGTGGTCAAAACCTTAAAATTCGTGTGATTAGTCGAGTAATTAGTACATTGATATAATTATAATTAATATTAAGTGTATAATTAAGCGCTTAATTTTGCGAAATGCAGCCTGTTGACTCGATATCCTTAATCACCATATAGAATACCACCTATTCCTGGATTTTAATTAAGATCTGAAGAAGTTGAAAATCTGAGCAAAATATTTTTTTGAAAAATATATTTTCCTGAAATTTTCAGCATAGATATTTTTACTTATGCTGAATAAGAATCTGTGTTCAAAACCTTAAAATTTGTGTAATTATTCGAGCAATTCGCATATTAATATAATTATGAATAATATTAAGTTATTATAATTAAGCGCTTAATTTTACAAAATACAGTATATTGACTCGATATCCTTAATCACCATATAGAATACCACATATTCCCAGATTTTCATTAAAATCTGAAGAAGTTGAAAATCAGCCAAATATTTCTTGATTTTTTTGAAAAATTAGATTTTCTTGAAATTTTCAGCATAGATGCTTTTACGTTTGTTGAATACGAATCAGTGGACAAAACCTTAAGATTCTCTTAATTAGTCGAGTAATTAGCTTATTAATATAATTATAATTAATAAGTATGTAATTAAGCGCTTCATTTTACGAAATGCAGTCTTTTTACTCGATATCCTTAATCACCATATAAATACCATATATTCCTAGATTTTCATTAAAATCTGAAGAAGTTGAAAATCAGCAAAATATTATCCAAGGCTATATCCATGGATTTTTCTAGATTTTTTTGAAAAAATAGATTTTCCTGAAAATTTCAGCATAGATATTTTTACGCCTGCTGAATAAGAATCTCTGGTCAAAACCTTAAAATTCACGTAATTAGTTAAGTAATTAGCATATTGATGTAATTATAATTATTAAGTATGTAAGTAAGCGCTTAATATTACGAAATGCCGTCTTTGTACTCGATATCCTTAATCACCATGTAGAATACCATATATTCCTAAATTTTCATTAAAATCTGAAGAAGTTGAAAACCTAAGCAAAATATCCAAGCCTTGGATTTTTCTTAATTTTTTTTGAAAAAATAGATTTTCCTAAAAATGTCAGCATAGATGCTTTTACGTTTGCTGAATACGAATCAGTGGACAAAACCTTAAAATTATCTTAATTTGTCGAGTAATTAGCATATTAATATAATAATTAATAAGTATGTAATTAAGCGCTTCATTTTACGAAATGCAGTATTTTGACTCGATATCCTTAATCACCATCTAGAATACCACATATTCCCAGATTTTCATTAAAATCTGAAGAAGTTGAAAATCTGAGCCAAATATTATCCAAGGCTTTAGCCTTGGATTTTTCTTGATTTTTTTCAAAAAATAGATTTTCCTGAAATTTTCACCATAGATACATTTACGCCTGCTGAATAAGAATCTGTATTCAAAACCTTAAAATTCACGTAATTAGCTGAGTAATTAGCATATTAATGTAATTATAATTAATATTAAGTATGTAATTAAGCGCTTAATTTTACGAAATGCAGTCTGTTCACTCGATATCCTTAATCACCATATAGAATACCACATATTCCTAGATTTTAATTAAAATGTGAAGAAGTTGAAAATTTGAGCAAAATATTTTTTTGAAAAATTGATTTCAAATTCAGCATGATCTTTTACTATCTGAATACAATATGCAAAACTTAAAATTCTAATATTGAAATCTATCAATATATTATAATAGTAGTTTACTTTTTTTAAAAATAAGTATTTTCTGATATCTTAACACATAGATACATATTCCCGATTTTATAAAATCTGGAATTAAATTGACAAAATTATCAGTTAGCTTGGATTTTTGATTTTTTAAAAATAGATTTCCTAAATTATAGAATGTTCGTTTGCTGAATCTAATCACAAAAAAATTTCAGATTATTAATTAATTTAATAATTATAATAATTATAGGAATAAGCGCTTTTTTAAAATCAGTCTTTACTCGATATCTTAATCACATTAATACATATTCCAGATTTTAAAAAATGTAAAGTTGAAATTTGAAAATATATTGCTGATTTATGATCTGTAACTTAAAATATGATTTTCCGAAATTTAGCTAATATTATTTATTAATCTGAATAAATTATTTCAAACTTAAATTTTAAGCGTATTGGATTCCTTAATAATTATTAATAATAGATATTAATTTAATTTTATAAGAAAGATTTTAGTAACTTATCCATATGCATACCAATTTTCAATTTTTTAAATAAGTTTAATATTACAAATATATCCAATTTTAGTTTTTGAATTTTTGTGAAAAACTTAATTTTCTAAAAATTCAGTCATGTATTTAATATATTAAATAACTGTAGTAAAATTAATTTATTTAAATGACAAGTTTTGATTAAATTTTAAATTATATAAGTATTAATTAGATTTCATTAATTGAAGAAAGAGTTTTTACTCGAATAAATTCACATTGATACCCTTTCGCAATTTTCTTAAAATGAAAAGTTGAAAATTAGCAAAATTATCAAGCCGGATAATATTTGATTTTTATGAATAAAATAGATTATTATAAAATTTAGCTAGTATTTTACGTTTAATTAAGAATGTGGTCTAAGACTTAAAATTCATAATCTTAGTAGAATTTATAATGTAATTATAATTAATATTAAGTATGTAATTAAGCGCTTAATTTTACGAAATGCAGTCTTTGGACTCGATATCCTTAATCACCATTAGAATAACATATATTCCCAGATTTTAATTAAAATCTGAAGAAGTAAAATCTGAGCCAAATTTAGCAAGCCTTGATTTTTCTTATTTTTTTGAAAAAATAGATTTTCCTGAAATTTCAGCATAGATATTTTTACGTTATGCTGAATAAGAATCTGTGGTCAAAACCTTAAAATTCGTTAATTATTGAGTAATTAGCATATTAATATAATTATAATTAATATTAAGTATGTAATTAAGCGCTTAATTTTACGAAATGCAGTATTTTGACTCGATATCCTTAATCACCATATAGAATACACATAATTCCCAGATTTTCATTAAAATCTGAAGAAGTTGAAAATCTGAGCCAAATATCTATTTGATTTTTTTGAAAAAATAGATTTTCCTAAAAATGTCAGCATAGATGCTTTTACGTTGCTGAATAAGAATCTGTGGTCAAAACCTTAAAATTCTGTAATTAGTGAGTAATTAGCATTTAATATAATTATAATTAATATTAAGTATGTAATTAAGCGCTTAATTTTACGAAATGCAGTCTTTTGGACTCGATATCTTAATCACCATATAGAATACACATATTCCCCAGATTTTCATTAAAATCGAAGAAGTTGAAAATCTGAGCAAAATATTATCCAAGGCTTGGATTTTTCTTGATTTTGAAAAAATAGATTTTCCTGAAAATTTCAGCATAGATTTTTACGCATGCTGAATAAGAATCTGTGGTCAAAACCTTAAAATTCTGTAATTAGTTGAGTAATTAGCATATTAATGTAATTATAATTAATATAAGTATGTAATTAAGCCTTAATTTTACGAAATGCAGTCTTTGACTCGATATCCTTAATCACCATGTAGAATACACATATATTCCCAGATTTTCATTAAAATCTGAAGAAGTTGAAAATCTGATAAATATTATCCAAGCCTTGATTTTCTGTTTTAAAAATGAGATTTTCCTGAAATTTTCAGCATAGATCTTTTATTGTGAATACGAATCTGTGTTACAACCTTAAAATCATTGTAATGTTGAGTAATTAGCATATTAATATTCATAATTAATAGTATGAAATTAAGCTTATTTCGAAATGTTCTTCCTGTGTAAAATCATTAAAATGAAGTGAATTGAAATTATAAGTGATTTTTTAAAATATTAAATCGCATATTTTGTTGAATAAGATCTTGTAAACTTAAAATTGAATTGTGAGTAATAGTATATATAATATATTAATAAGGTATTTCGATCGTTGTCGATCTATCATAAGAAAACTTCATTATAATGAGAGTTGAATTGACAATTTTTTAAAAAAAGATTTTTACTTATGTAAGATCTTGTAAACTAAATTTAATTATTGAATTGCATATATATATAAATTAGATAATTAGCGCTATTAAAAGTTTGATGTATCTTAATAATTAGAACTATTCAGATTCATAATTAGAGAATGAAATTTTCTTTTTTTGAAAAATTCTGAATTCTAGATTTTTAGTGAATAGATCGTGTCAATTAAAATTAATAGGAGTAATAATATTAATTAATTATAATATAAGTATGTAATTAAGGTTAATTACGAAATGCGTCTTTCCGATTCTTATCACATGTAAATACATATTCCAGATTTTCATTAAAATCTGAAGAATTGAAATCTAGCAAATATTATCAGGCTTGATTTTATTTTTTTGAAAAATAATTTCCGAATTTCAGCATAGATTTTACGTGCTGAATAAGAATCTGTGGTAACCTTAAATTCTGTAATTAGTGAGTAATTAATATATTAATTATAATTAATTAATAGTAATAAGCGCTTAATTTCGAATCGTCTTTGACTCGTATCCTATCACCATTAGAATAAATATTCCTAATTTTATTAAATCGAGAATGAAATTGAATTTTTTTGAAAAAATATTTTCCTAAATTCAGCATAGATTTTTACTTTGCTGAATAGAACTGTCAAAACTTAAAATTCTTATAGTGAGTAATAGCATATTATTAATATAATTATTATATTAATTAAGCGTTAATTTACAAATCAGTTTTGCTCGAATCTTATCACATAGAAACAATATTCCAGATTTTATTAAATCTGAGAAGTTAAAATCTGAGCAAAATAGGTGTATTTGAAAATAGTTTTCCTGAAATTCAGCATAGATTTTACGCTGTGAATAGAATCTGTGGTCAAAACTTAAAATTCAGTAATTAGTGAGTATTAGCATTTAATTATATATAATTAGTATGTAATTAAGGCTTATTTACGAAATGCAGTTTTGACTCGATATTTAATCACATTAGAATCAATATTCCAATTTTATTAAAATCTGAAGAAGTGAAAATCTGAGCAAATATTTTTTGAAAAATGATTTCTGAATTCAGCATAGTATTTTACGCTGAATAGAATCTGTGTAAACTAAAATTCGGTAATTGTTGAGTAATTGCTATTAATTATTATAATAATAATGTAATTAAGCGCTTAATTTTACAAATCAGTTTGACTCGAATCTTAATCACATTGAATAATATCCAGATTTATTAAAATTGAAGAGTGAAACTGAGCAATATATACGGTTGATTTTTTGAAAAAGATTCTAATTGATAGATGTTACTTTGTGAAACGAATCTGTGGCAACCTAAATTCTTAATAGTTGAGTAATACATTTAATTAATTATAATTATAAGTATGTATTACCTTAATTTACGAAGCATCTTACCGATATTTATACCTGTAGAATAACTATTCAATTTTCATAATAAATTTATTTAGTTGATTTCTATTTGAAAATTTCTGAATTTAATTTGCAATATTTTTTAAAATCGAAGTGAAATCAAATATTAATTATATGTATAATTTTACGAATGCTTTTGCGATTCTTCAAAATAATTCAATTTTATAGAATAAATTAAAATATGTATTTTGAAAGATTTCTAATCAGCATAGATTTTTGTTGATAAGAATTGTGGAAACCTTAAAATCTTAATTGTCGAGTAATAAATAAATAATTATATAAAAGTTGAATTAAGGCTTATTTTACGAAATGAGTTTTGATCGATATCTATCCATATAAATAACATATTCAATTTCATAATTGAAGAGTTGAAAATTGATAAAAATCGGATTTTTTTTTTTTTGACAAATAGTTTATTTACGTGTGCTGAATAAGAATCTGTGGTCAAAACCTTAAAATTCGTGTAATTTGTCGAGTAATTAGTATATTGATTTAATTATAATTAATATTAATTATGTAAATTAAGCGCTTAATTTTGCGAAATGCAGTCTCTTGGCTCGATATCCTTAATCACCATATAGAATACGACATATTCCTAGATTTTAATTAAAATCGGAAGAAGTTGAAAATCTGAGCCAAATATTTTTTTGAAAAAATAGATTTTCCTGAAATTGTCAGCATAGATATTTTTACTTATGCTGAATAAGAATCTGTGGTCAAAACCTTAAAATTCAATTAATTAGTTGAGTAATTAGCATATTAATATAATTATGAATAATATTAAGTATGTAATTAAGCGCTTAATATTACAAAATACAGTATTTTGACTCGATATTTTTAATCATCATATAGAATACCACATATTCCCAGATTTTCATTAAAATCTGAAGAAGTTGAAAATCTGAGCAAAATATTATCCAGGCTATAGCCTAGGATTTTTCTTGATTTTTTTGAAAAAATAGATTTTCCTGAAAATTTCAGCATAGATATTTTTACGCCTGCTGAATAAGAATCTGTGGTCAAAACCTTAAAATTCAGGTAATTAGTTGAGTAATTAGCATATTAATGTAATTATAATTAATATTAAGTATGTAATTAAGTGCTTAATTTTACGAAATGCAGTCTTTTGACTCGATATCGTTAATCACCATGTAGAATGCCATATATTCCCAGATTTTCATTAAAATCTGAAGAAGTTGAAAATCTGAGCCAAATATTATCCAAGGCTTGGATTTTTTTGAAAAAATAGATTTTCCTGAAATTTTCAGCATAGATGCGTTTACATTTGCTGAATACGAATCTGTGGTTAGAACCTGAAAATTCTTGTAATTAGTTGAGTAATTAGCATATTAATATAATTATAATTAATAAGTATGTAATTAAGCCCTTAATTTCACGAAGTGCATTCTTTTGACTCGATATCCTTAATCACCATGTAGAATACCACATATTCCCAGATTTTCATTAAAATATGAATATAATTATAATTATTATTAAGTATGTAATTAAGCTCTTAATTTTACGAAATGAAGTATTTTGACTCGATATTTTTAATCATTATATGAAATAGCACATATTCCCAGATTTTCATTAAAATCAGATGAAGTTGAAAATCTGAGCAAAATATTATCCAAGGCCTTGGATTTTTCTTGATTTTGTTGAAAAAATAGATTTTCCTGAAAATTTCAGCATAGATGCTTTTACGCCTGCTGAATAAGAATCTGTGGTCAAAACATTAAAATTCATGTAATTAGTAGAGTAATTAGCATATTAATATTATTATAATTAATAAGTATGTAATTAAGCGCTTAATTTTACGAAATGCAGTCTTTTAACTCGATAACTCAGCATAGATATTTTTACGCCTACTGAATAAGAATCTGTGGTGAAAACCTTAAAATTCATGTAATTAGTCGAGTAAATAGCATATCAATATAATTATTATTAATATTAAGTATGTAATTAAGGTCTTAGTT
The DNA here is from genome assembly GCF_036320965.1 of Panulirus ornatus. Taxonomy (NCBI): domain Eukaryota; kingdom Metazoa; phylum Arthropoda; class Malacostraca; order Decapoda; family Palinuridae; genus Panulirus; species Panulirus ornatus. The sequence goes on from NC_092231.1 coordinate 7,370,092, forward strand.
TTACGAAATGCAGTATTTTGACTCGATATTCATAATCACTATATAGAATAGAACATATTCCTAAATTTTCATTAAAGTCTGAAGAAGTTGAAAATCTGAGTGAAAAATATCCTAGGATTTTTCTCTCTTTTTTGACAAAATAGATTTTCCTGAAAATTTTAGCATAGATATTTTTACGCCTACTGAATAAGAATCTCTGGTCAAAACCTTAAAATTCTTGTAATTAGTTGAGTAATTAGCATATTAATATAATTATAATTAATATTAAGTATGTAATTAAACGCTTAATTTTAGGAAATTCAGTATTTTGACTCGATATTCTTAATCACTATATAGATTAGCACATATTCCCTGATTTTAATTAAAATCTGAAGAAGTTGAAAATCTGAGCAAAATATTTTTTTTTTTTTAAAAAAATAGATTTTCCTGAAAATTTCAGCATAGATATTTTTACTTATGCTGAATAAGAATCTGTGGTCAAAACCTTAAAATTCATGTAATTAGTCGAGTAATTAGCATAATATTATTATAATTTACCTTTGCTGAATAAGAATCTGTGGTCAAAACCTTAAAATTCATGTAATTAGTTGATTAATTAGCATATTAATATAATTATAATTAATAAGTATTTAATTAAACGCTTAATTTTACGAAATGCAGTCTTTTGACTCGATATCATTAATCACCATGTAGAATATCACATATTCCCAGATTTTCATGAAGATCTGAAGAATTTGAAAATCTGAGCAAAATATTATCCAGGCCTTGGATTTTTCTTGATTTTTTTGAAAGAATAGATTTTCCTGAAAATTTCAGCATAGATGCTTTTACGCATGCTGAATACGAAAGTGTGGTCAAAACCTGAAAATTCTTGTAATTAGTTGAGTAATTAGCATATTAATATAATTATAATTAATATTAAGTATGTAATTAAGCGCTTAATTTTACGAAATGCAGTCTTTTGACTGGATATCCTTAATCAGCATGTAGAATACCATATATTCCCAGATTTTAATTAAAATCTGAAGAAGTTGAAAATCTGAGCAAGATATGGTCTGTGGATTTTTTTTGAAAAAATAGATTTTCCTGAAAATTTCAGCATAGATGCTTTTACGTTTGCTGAATACGAATCTGTGGTGAAAACCTCAAAATTCGTGTAATTAGTCGAGTAATTAGCATATTAATATATTTATAATGAATTTTAAGTATGTAATTAAGCGCTTAATTTTACGAAAAATTAACACGAGATCCTGAGCGCTTTCGTGTATTACCACATCTTCAGGGGACAGTTATGCGCATGTGTGTAGTAGATAGTTCTCAGGAGCCAACGCAGAGAACGTGGTTCGGGTAAACTGTCGGGGAAGTGTGGGCGTGAGAGGTCGGCCGAGTGGGCGTACTGGCGGTGGAGGAGATTAAAGGAAGACGCGGCATCGCAACACGGAATGGTAAGGCGAGTCCGGAGCAGCGCTGGACGTGCGGAGGGAACAGATGTGTGGTGGGACCAGTGAGAGAGGGTGTTTGTGTGTGTGTTTGTGTGTTTGTGTGTGTGTGTGTGTGTGTGTGTGTGTGTGTGTGTGTGTGTGTGTGTGTAACTTGAAAGAGAGTAGGTACAGATGGGAAGAGGGGGGTTAAGGTGGGCGGGGGAAAGTGTGTGGAGTGGGTGTGTGAGGGGCGTCGGTGGAGTAGGAGATGATGGTGAGGTGTGTCCAGATGGCGGTGTGAGGAGGGGGCTCTCTCTCTCTGTGGCCCACCCAGTTGTACGGGGACTGTCTGTGGCCCATCCAGCTGTACGGGGACTCTCTGTGGCCCTTCCAGCTGTACGGGGACTCTCTGTTGCCCACCCAACTGTACGGGGACTCTCTGTGGCCCATCCAGCTCTACGGGGGCTTTCTGTGGCCCATCCAGCTGTACTGAGACTCTGTGCGGCCCATCCAGCTCTACGGGGGCTCTCTCTCTGTGCTACCCAGTTGTAAGGGGGTTCTCTCTGCCCCATCCAGCTGCACAGCGGAAGGACGGACTTAATGTGACGGATAGACCGACCAAGACGATACAGTTATTCGTAAATTTACCTCAGCCATGGATAACGAATTCGTTAACATCTTGTTACGGTCACCGCGGTAGGGTCACCCGAGTCACTTCAGGAAGGTTAACTAGGTCACTTCAGCGGGGGTTATCAGGGCCACATGAGCAGCGTGGGTTATCAGGGTCACATGAGCAGCAGGAGTTATCAGGGTCACATGAGCAGCGGGGGTTATCAGGGTCACCTGAGCAGCGTGGGTTATCAGGGTCACATGAGCAGCGTGGGTTATCAGGGTCACCTGAGCAGCGTGGGTTATCAGGGTCACCTGAGCAGCGTGGGTTATCAGGGTCACATGAGCAGCGGGGGTTATCAGGGTCACATGAGCAGCGGGGGTTATCAGGGCCACATGAGCAGCGGGGGTTATCAGGGTCACATGAGCAGCGTGGGTTATCAGGGTCACATGAGCAGCAGGGTGTCGTGGCGTTGCATCAGTGGGATTGACTCTCCCGGACAACTCCAGCCTCTCTCTCTCTCTCTCTCTCTCTCTCTCTCTCTCTCTCTCTCTCTCTCTCTCTCTCTCTCTCTGAGAGGCATCTGTACAGCCGCCAGTTTTGACAGGTTGCCTGGCGATCTTGATCCGCCAGATCTAGATCCCATGAGCGACGGGATTCTCTGCTTGGCAGAGTGATGAAGGCGTTTGTGCTGAGGCGAAGAGCCCCGGCGCATCTCACCTCAGGGTCAGAGGGGGTTCCTCCTGATCCCACTCCCGTCGAGGTCCACCTCGACGGGTCAGGCTCCTGGCCCTTGTATCTCCTCCTCTGTTTTTTTTTTTTTCTTTTTTTTGAAGGACGTCAGCCTCGAAGTGCCAGGTCTCGTCTCCGATCTCCCCCTCTCTCTCCGCCTTTCTCCTTGAAAAGGAACTTCGACTTCATGTGTTCCGTCTTCGTCTCCTGCGGGTCCTGTGTCCACATGAATACCGGTGTCACCTGCCTGTGTGTGTGTGTGTGTGTGTGTGTGTGTGTGTGTGTGTGTGTGTGTGAGATCTGTTTGAGGAGGTCCTGGATAGGTTATCACTCGAACTGGGACGAACTTAGGGATGTGATATTAAAAGGACGACCTCCAGAGTGTTATATGACAAGGACGACCTCCAGAGTGTTATATGACAAGGACGACCTCCAGAGTTATACGATAAGGACGACCTCGAGACTGTCATGAATTAATGATGTAAGATATCGCAGGGGTACTGATGTGGTGGCTCACTGCTTACTGACACACACACACACACACACACACACACACACACACACACACACACACACACACCTGCTCGTCTGGATCTCCTGTAGGAGTGGCTGACGGTGGTGGCGAAAAAGTGTCGTACAGCTTCTCCCCGAACGGTGGCATGAGATACGAGGACTAGTGGTATGTTTTTAGCGCCTCTTAATAGATGGTGCAAGAGGGGGACCCAGGAGGATAGAAGTGTGGCACGCCCCATTCTGCACCTCTTTCCTGGTAGCTCCTGTTTTGTGGTGGGTGGGAAGGGCGGACGATCAAGGAGGGGTAGGTGTATGTGGAGTTTCGGGGAGACAGGGCGTCTCGTGTGGGTGTTCTTGAGTTCGGACGGAGGGGTTGTCCAGGTGTCCTGAGTCAGCGGAAAATGAGGAGAGATGGTGGCTGGAGAGTCTGGCGCTGGTGCTGCCGTGTTCTTTCTAGTTCACTTTCACTCAGTCGTCCAGAGTAACGCCGATAAGATCGGTCGACTGAAGAACCTGGAGAGGGCTGGGGCCCAGTGAGACAGTAGGGCGTGGGACAGGGCTGGAAGTTTGGTGGGTGAACATCCTGGAGGGGACTGAGACCTAGTGAGACAGTAGGGGTGGGACAGGGCTGGAACTTTGGTGGGTGAACATCCTGGAGGGGACTGAGACCTAGTGAGACAGTAGGGGGTGGGACAGGGCTGTAAGTTTGGTGGGTGAACACCCTGGAGGGGACTGAGACCTAGTGAGACAGTAGGGGTGGGACAGGGCTGTGAGTTTGGTGGACTGAACAACCTGGAGGGGACTGAGACCTAGTGAGACAGTAGGGGGTGGGACCATTCTGCTGAGAGCGTTGGTAAGAGGCAGATCATCACCTTAATGCAAATTCGTGAGCTGTGACTGAGCCAGCGTCAGAGAGTGAGGCGATGTTGATGTTATCCCTGGAGAAAACGGGAAGAAAGAAAATGGTCATTTTTTTTTTTCTTTTTCTTTGGCGTCCTCTGGTTTTCGTTAGCGAAGGTTTCTGGCCATCGTTTCGGGTTTGTTGGTTTGTACAGAGAGACAGAACCGAGCGTTAATGTTTATGCGTCTGATGTTCAGCTCAAATATTTTTTTTGGGGTACTCACATACAAGACTCGAAATGACCCAGTAACCTGTCGCTGTTTCACTTTCTTTTTATTCCTTTTGTCGTACGCGTAAACATACGTCCATAAACGTTGGTAAACACACAACAACACATTAAGCAAACCAGTTCACATATGCGAGGTAAGAATATCGTGGGCCCGTCTGTAACAAGAACTGAATTGTGTAAAATACTTGTGCGATATGCTTTCAAATTAATCTACATTACAGATTTATGCTTACATACGTACAGATGTAAGCATACATACACACGAACATTCATTTTATATATGCTTACATACGCATAGATGTGAGCATACATACATACATACATACATACAGACGACCATTCGCTCTGTATTTTTATGCTAACTTAATACTACACCGTAAGTGCTTAGCGTTTAAAGATTTGAGTGTCAGAAATGGCTAACATTAGCGCGGGGCTATGTCTTCTGGCGGAAATGATCCCAGCCCAGCCCGGGAGGAGGAGGAGGAGTATTTTTAATGAGGGGAGGAAAGACTGGTAATGTTCTACCTGAGTCTATCTTAATGTCATGTGATAGCCTGGGCACAGCACCGTGGCTCATGGTAATGGTGCCGTGGGAGTGAGTGGTGTGGGTAGCGCAGGCGTTCTGCACCTGCACGCTGGTAGGTCATAAGGGAGGAGTCGACGGTGTTGTGGTAATGGCAGCGTGGGAGTCAGTTATGCACGGTGTCGGGTAGATGTCCAGCGAAGCAACAGGGAACGATGAACATTGTTCACTGTATTCTTCGCGACAGACAGCGAGCGGGTGAGCAGACATAGTGTGTGCTGCTGAGTGCATGAGAATGTTCTCTTTACTTCTTTAGATACCTGGGAGTGGACTTGGCAACGAATGGAACCGTAGAAACAGAAGTGAGTCATAGGGTGGGGAAGGGGGCGAGGATTCTGGGAGCGCTGAGAATTTGTGTAAAATGTTATCGTTATCTGGGAGAGCAAAAATGGGTTTATTTGGATGTATTGTCGTTCCAACATTATGATATGGATGTGAGGCATGGGCTGTAAATAAGACTGTGCGAAGAAGGGTGGATGTGTTGGAAATTAAATGTTTGAGGGCATTATGTGGTGTGAAGTGGTTTAATCAGGTAGGCAATGAAAGGGTAATAGGAAAGTGTGGTAATAGAGTATGGTGAGGGAGCTGAAGAGGGTGTGTTGAAATGGCTTAGACACGTGGAAAGAATGAGTGAGGAAATGTTGACAAAGAGGATATATGTGTCAGAGGTGGAGGGAACAAGGATAAACGGGAGACCAAATTGGAGATGGAAGGATGGAGTGAACAAAAAAAAGAATGAATATTCACGAGGGTGAAAGGCATGTACGGGATAGAGAAAAATGGAACGACGCGGTGGTGTGCAGGGGCCGACGTTCAGGCATTGGCCTGAGCAAGAAGGGGAAACCACGGAAGCTCACTCACTGTGCAGTCTTCACGTACATCACGTAACACAGGGTGTCTGAGGTGATGCTCTTCAGGCGCTGGTGCCTCTGTACGCAAGGGGAGACACGGTGCCGGTCGCCACGGAGCTCGCTACTCTCACTAACAGTAAAATCCCTCTCCTCCGGCGACCCAAGTGCCTCGAGACGGTGGCTTATCGAGTCACGGGGGAGGGAAGGGCAGGCTTGAGCTGCAAGGCGTGGGGTGTGTGGGGTGAGATTGTCTTGTCAAATGGTTTACACAAATCCTGTGGAAGGTGTTAGCCTGAGCGAGCAGACTCGTGGATGCTCCTTGCCTATGCTGCATCAGAAGAGAGGAACCAGACGCTAGACTGTGCACCACTTGAGGACCGAGGGAGGATGTATGTGGTGGTGTGTGGATTTGCCTCCCCAGCCCCCCAGCTCAACCCTGGCGACCTACGAGTCGACGATGCTAGCCAGAGTGGTGGTACTCGCTCACCGCCTCACACTTCCACCCCTGACCAAACCATCCTGCTGCTTTCTCTTGTACGTATCCCGGATTACTCGCTCCCTTACCTGTTAGTTACATCGACCCAAGAGAAGGAGTCGCTGTTCACACAAGTTGCCACGGAGAGTTAGTATGCACTGCAAAACCTAAGGGGACATATAGCTAGCGGCTCTGTGCTGTTTACATAGTCTGAAGAATTATTTCTTAGATCGTCCAGTCACAGCAGGATCCTCGCCTCCGTTGATCCAAGTGCCTGAAGAAGGACAGAATTAGCGAGAACGAACTCTATTTTTTTCCGTGTTGGAGCAGCGGTGGTAAAACTTACCAGAGATAGAATTAGCCTAATCTGTCCACAAGTGATACATGATAACAAGGAACAGTACCAAGCTTCAGGTGATATTGATGGATGGACTTGATCAAACCACTTGTAAGTCATGGGAAGAGTAGATGTAAGACGGAATTGCACAGTGGATTAGTTCTCATACTCGACGGCATTTTACCAGACCAGAAGAAACGTGCACAAGATAACAGTAAAACATCAGCCAGTATGGTGCATGAGACATCATCAACCGCATTGTTAAGTGATAAGGTTCTCATTAATGAGAGGAGGTGAGGGGGACGAGCCTCATCAGGAGAGAGAGAGAGAGAGTCTGGGAAGACTTAGAATTCTCATGGAAACAGAGGGTTGAGGAGACGCAGATTGCCAGGGTGTATACAAGAAGAGTTCCCCCCCTCACACCCCAGGATTGTCACTGAGGACATGAAAATCATCGTTGGTGAGACACTAAGGCCCAAGGCTGCGCTACTTACAGTGGCAGAGAAATGTAGACTCCTTTAGAGTGCGAAGCTCTTAGGCGAGTCTGTACTCCCAGTGATACACCTTCGCCAGAGGGGACATTTTAAGTTGTTTATCCTTTAGCAGGTGGAGCCCGTGAGCACCACCAGATATTATAGGGAAATACTAACACGAAAATTGTGACTATCGTATGTGATACCCCCGGTTGGTAAAGCTGACCACGTAATGCTTTGAGGAAGTCTAAGTGGTAAACAGGGGCGTGTAAAAGATCAGAGAGGAGACCAGACTGAAAGAGGAGATAGCAATCGTGGAAAACGACGACACAGGGATGAGGAATATCTCTGAGGGAAAATGAACCGGGGGAAAATGGATTGATGTAGCCATACTGAAAGGTTTTGTGAGGCTTATATTGAAGGAGGAGGAACAGGAGGTATGGTATCTCTGCCTGCTGTTGTCAAGTTACTACTGAAGGAGGAGGAACAGTAGGTATGGTATCTCTGCCTGCTGTTGCGAAGTTACTACTGAAGGAGGAGGAACAGTAGGTATGGTATCTCTGCCTGCTGTTGTGAAGTTACTACTGAAGGAGGAGGAACAGTAGGTATGGTATATCTGCCTGCTGTTGCGAAGTTACTACTGAAGGAGGAGGAACAGTAGGTATGGTATCTCTGCCTGCTGTTGCGAAGTTACTACTGAAGGAGGAGGAACAGTAGGTATGGTATCTCTGCCTGCTGTTGTGAAGTTACTACTGAAGGAGGAGGAACAGTAGGTATGGTATCTCTGCCTGCTGTTGCGAAGTTACTACTGAAGGAGGAGGAGCAGTGGGTAAGGTACCTCTGCCTGCTATTACAGAGGGAAGGTCGAAAAGAAGAGGTTGGTATGGCTCGGCAAAAGATATCAACAAACAGATTTGATTAGGGCTGTCGTGTGGAGTAGACAGCTGTGGGAGCACAGGCAGCCAGGTAGACCAGAAGAAGGAATGAGTGTAGCTGCGGGTGTGGGGAGAAGAGAAAGAGGAGGAACTGAACAACAGATGAAGAAAATCCAAGGAAGATTTTTCACGCCCTACATAAGGCCAAAGGGAGACTATGCTTCTCAAGTTGAGTCGCCACACTTGGAGGAGCACCAGGCGCTAACAGAGGAGGACAACAAGGACGGTGCCAGAATCAAGAGAGTTGAGTTCCAGGAAAAGGTCACGGGACTTTGAAATTTTCCCACGTGGAAGAGAGAGAGGAGTGAGGAGTGACCTAAATACAATATTTATTAAACCCGACTGACGAGGAGAGAGATGCAAGGACAGAACACCCAGAGGCCACATCACGTGGAACGAAGCAGGAGGCGTATTTTCGAGAGGTTGTAAAGAATTAGTTTTGTAGTGTGAGAGCAGTGGATTATCCTGTATGAGTCGTGAGATTATGAACCTGGACACCACACGGAAGTTTCAAAAGCTGTAGGACGGGTAGAGAGAGAGCTCAAAACATGAGGGACCCATGAGTGTGGAACTCCTTCCTCGTGTTGTACAGAGAGGTAATCACACACACACACACACACACACACACACACACACACACACATTAAAAAAGAGGGAGATCATGACATAACTAAGGGTCGAATGATCGTTCCGTCACGCCCCAGCTGTCGGACAGGGTAACTACACCCGACGCTCTCCACTCCTGAAGCCAGCTGTGTTATTACCAGTCTTGAAGATCATATTCTCAGGTTATGTGCCAGTCAGCTGACGAGAGATAGATAGATAGATAGATAGATAGATAGATAGATAGATAGAGAGAGAGAGAGAGAGAGAGAGAGAGAGAGAGAGAGAGAGAGAGAGAGAGAGAGAGAGAGAGAGAGACCTGGGCAAGGAATTGAATCATAAAGGAGAAACAAGAGTGAGAGAGAGAGAGAGAGAGAGAGAGAGAGAGAGAGAGAGAGAGAGAGAGAGAGAGAGAGAGAGAGAGAGAGAGAGAGAGGCTTTGGCGGACCCCGGCCGGACCAGTATGAGGGGGATGTGAGTTGTGATGGTATCTCTCCCCTTGTCCAGTGTGGGGGCGGCGCCGTGATAAGGACTGAGGTAGAGTCCCCTGTGGGAAGTTAGGCTCTTTGAATGGTGTTTTGAAGAGCTTGATGGCGAGATGGTGACCACGACCAGCGCTCGTCTGCTGGGTTACTACCTGTACCCCTCGTCGTAGCTCATGGACGCATTGTTTGTCCCCCTGTCGTAACTCATGGACGCATTGTTTGTCCCTCGTCGTAACTCATGGACGCATTGTTTGCCCCTCGTCGTAACTCATGGACGCATTGTTTGTCCCCCTGTCGTAACTCATGGACGCATTGTTTGCCCCCCGTCGTAACTCATGGACGCATTGTTTCCCCTCGTCGTATAACTCATGGACGCATTGCTTGTCCCCCTCGTCGTAACTCATGGACGCATTGCTTGTCCCTCGTCGTAACTCATGGACGCATTGTTTGGCCCCCGTCGTATAACTCATGGACGCATTGTTTGGCCCCCGTCGTATAACTCATGGACGCATTGTTTGCCCCCCGTCGTAACTCATGGACGCATTGCTTGTCCCTCGTCGTAACTCATGGACGCATTGTTTGTCCCTCGTCGTAACTCATGGACGCATTGTTTGCCCCCCGTCGTAAATCATGGACGCATTGTTTGCCCCTCGTCGTATAACTCATGGACGCATTGTTTGTCCCCCGTCGTAACTCATGGACGCATTGTTTGCCCCCCGTCATAACTCATGGACGCATTGCTTGTCCCTCGTCGTAACTCATGGACGCATTGTTTGTCCCCCTGTCGTAACTCATGGACGCATTGCTTGTCCCCCGTCGTAACTCATGGACGCATTGTTTGCCCCCCGTCGTATAACTCATGGACGCATTGCTTGTCCCCCGTCGTAACTCATGGACGCATTGTTTGCCCCCCGTCGTATAACTCATGGACGCATTGTTTGCCCCCCGTCGTATAACTCGTGGACGCATTGTTTGTCCCTCGTCGTAACTCATGGACGCATTGTTTGTCCCCCGTCGTAACTCATGGATGCATTGTTTGCCCCCCGTCGTAACTCATGGACGCATTGTTTGTCCCTCGTCGTAACTCATGGATGCATTGTTTGCCCCCCGTCGTAACTCATGGATGCATTGTTTGCCCCCCGTCGTAACTCATGGATGCATTGTTTGCCCCCCGTCGTAACTCATGGACGCATTGCTTGTCCCCCTCGTCGTAACTCATGGACGCATTGTTTGTCCCTCGTCGTAACTCATGGATGCATTGTTTGTCCCCCTGTCGTAACTCATGGACGCATTGCTTGTCCCTCGTCGTAACTCATGGACGCATTGTTTGCCCCCCGTCGTATAACTCATGGACGCATTGCTTGTCCCTCGTCGTAACTCATGGACGCATTGTTTGTCCCCCGTCGTAACTCATGGACGTATTGCTTGTCCCCCGTCGTAACTACCTCGACACTGTAGTAAATAAGTACGTTGTGTGTTTAACGCTGATCTACCCTCACCAAGTCTTACGTTCGACATGCACAGTTACCCCCCACGCAAGTGACCCACTACTGTACTTACCCACACAGTTTGCCCAACTGCTACTCTTGCCCACACAGCTTGACCCCCACAGGTCACGGAGGTCATCATTCCACTTGGTTACGAGCGACGGGGAGGGAGGATGGGGGAACACAGTGATGCAGGACGTCATCTTTTGGTTACGAGCGACGGGGAGGGAGGATGGGGGAACACAGTGATGCAGGACGTCATCTTCCCTCTCAGTGGGTCAGGTGGGCGTCCTCCCACGAGGGGAACTGTGGAGGCGCCGCCCATCAGCAGCGGGATGCGAAATCCTGGCCCCTGAGAACTTCAGGCTCCGAGGGAGAGGCTACTCCAGAATGATGACCAGCCCCAGGCCGCCACGTCCAGCCCTCGATGGTCTGTGACCTTTGACATGACCCCCTCAGGGCTCCTGCCTCATTCGTCAGGTAGTTCCTCCCTCACCCGTCAGGTGGTTCCTCGCTCCCCCGTCAGGTAGTTCCTCCCTCACCTGTCAGGAAGGTCCTTCCTCACCCGTCAGGTAGTTCCTCCCTCACCCGTCTGGTGGTTCCTCCTTCCCCCGTCAGGTAGCTCCTCCCTCCCCCGTCAGGTAGTTCCTCCCTCCCCCGTCAGGTAGTTCCTCTCTCACCCGTCAGGTAGCTCCTCCCTCCCCTGTCAGGTAGCTCCTCCCTCCCCCGTCAGGTAGCTCCTCCCTCCCCCGTCAGGTAGTTCCTCCCTCCCCCGTCAGGTAGTTCCTCCCTCCTCCGTCAGGTAGTTCCTCCCTCACCCGTCAGGTGGTTCCTCCCTCCCCCGTCAGGTAGTTCCTCACTCACCCGTCAGGTAGTTCCTCCCCCTCACGGCCAGCCCTCCGTCAGCCAGATCGCACCACCACCGCCACCACCTACGTACCCCACCAGCAGGAGTAGCCTGGCGCCTCACCTACTGATTTACGAGCGCCGGCCATCCTCCTGGGGCGGCAGATGATGGCTATAAACATTTTTCTGAGTAATTTACGAGTGAGTTGAGCATTAGCATAGTGCAGTGCGTTTGTCTGTGTGGCTCCAACACCACCTCCACACACCACAGCCACCACCACCCTCCACCACAGCTACCACCTCCACACACCACAGCCACCACCACCCTCCACCACAGCTACCACCTCCACACACCACAGCCACCACCACCCTCAGCTTTCTGGTGTGTATCCGTCCGTGTGTGCGTGTAATTACGTATTTGTAATGACCTGTTTGTACTGTACGGGGGAGAAGGGAGGTTTACACTCGTGAGGCCTACCCATCTCTTGAACATTCTCCTCTCTCATACGCCTCCTTCTGTATCCAGTTTGTATTGGATCATTTCTCAGTCAATCTGTTCCATTCGTCGACCATTCTTATGATAAAGAAGTACATTTTTGAATGTTATTGTACCAGTTTCCGTGCTTGCTTTTATGTCATAGCCTCAGGTTGTTCTCTCCTTACATCTTAACTGTTCACTATTTACCTCGTCAGTCTCTGGTTTGCAAACGTAAAGGTTGTGATTAGGTCACCCCTTACTCTTTTCTCTTTCATGATGGGCATATTTATATATGTAAGGCCTCGAGCCTTTCCTGTATGAATTAGTTGTCTTAATTCTGACACCGTCTTGAATGCCTTCGTATGACCCTTCTCTGTCATCTTGTGTGTCCGTGTATGTGTGTGTGTGTGTGTGTGTGTGTGTGTGTGTTAAGACTCACCTGTGGCTGTCCGGCTTGAGGGAACACCTGTTGCTCTTCGAACTTGTTGGTACACCCGTAACGGCCTGGTCTGCAGAGCGCAGCTGTGTGTCCCCCTCCTCTCCATCCATTCTACCCAAGCGTCGTGCCGCCTCGTTCGAGTGGGGCCGTACTGTTGCATCAGAGGGTCACATCGCCTTGCTCAAGGGGTCGTATCATACTGCTGAAGGGTCGTGAGCCTTGTTCAAGAGGTCGTGCTGCCGTGCTAGAGGGTCGTAACGCCTTACTCGAGGCTCGTACCCATGTGCCTCATGGGGGTAAATCCCATCAGGAACAATGGGTTGGTCTCCGTTGAGGTCTCTGGAGAACTCCACCCACCATTCATTCTACCTCCCTCGCCCACTTGGCTGCAAGCAACACCTCCCTTCCCTCCTCGTGCCCTACATCTCTCCTCAGTAACAATTCTTGTCTGGGAATATTCGTCACTGTGAAATATTCTCTTTGTCGCTCTAGAGACACCGCCAGTCAGAAGACTCGTTCCGGGCCTCGCCAATCAAAGGCCACGTTCCAGGACCCACTGGTCGACGTACCCGATCCAGGCCCCGCCTACCAGAGTACTTCTCCCAAGCCCCACCTCTCAAAGAACTCGTTCCAGGCCCCAGGAAGGATCTGTCAGCGAAAGAGGGAAAAGCATCTTATCCTCATATATATACATGTATATATATATATATATATATATATATATATATATATATATATATATATATATATATATATATATATATGGTTCCAACAATGTTGTATGTGTGTGTGTGTGTGTGTGTGTGTGTGTGTGTGTGTGTGTGTGTGTATGGGAAGAAGTAGTGAAAGAACAACCAGAGCAGATGACAAGAAATTGAGCAAGAAATGCTTTTATTACGTACGAGATTAGAGCATGAAAGAAACAAAATGACTGAGAACATATTCAATCCAAGAAGACGTATGACAAGATACTGTTCAAAAGTTCAGGCGCCCACGAGTGTAGAACTCCCTCCCTCCGTAGTACGAATAGGTAAACACACACACACCCACACTCGTTCATGGTAAGACACACAGATGCATGAACAATAAAACACACACACACACACACACACACACACACACACACACACACACACACACACAATGCAGTAATCGACTCTTGAGTTCGTTATGAATGTGAAGAAACAATGAAACTACCCATAAACCCAAATACCAAAGGAGATAACAAGGGAAGGGAATATGTAAAGCGTTGAACTACATATTCAGGAACGTAAAATACTCACCTGAATCACGGAGGTATGGAATAAAACGGTGTTATAAGAGGCTTTGTGAAGTCTGTGGTATGACGGGGAGACGCTCTGGAGGCGGGTGGGTTGCCACGGGTGGCAGAGAGAGCGGAGCCACGAAGTGGTGTGGTATGGTGTGTGGTGTGATCAGCCGAGGAAGACAGAGCTATACTGAAGATACTCATGTGGGGCGTCACAGTTAAAGGGCCGTATTTGAACGCTAGAAGAGAGAGAGAGGACTGATTACATGACGTTAAAGCAAGGAAGAAATGAAAAAAAAACGGGTGAAGTGTAATGAAATATGTAGGTTAGACGATGGATATAAACAACCCCGGGATGTAAACATCCACAAACCCCTCTTTGTTGCTCCTCTATCAGCACCCATGGCCATATCCCACGTCCAGAGGGGGTTACATATGCCCCACATTACCAGCCTCCCCCTCCCTCGTCGCCCGTGCCAACACCCAAACCGATATCGTAAATCAAACTTGTTTACCGTTGGCGCTTGAGCTCCGCTGAACTCGGCATACGCCGTCCGATTCTGGAGACCGGATGATCGCCTCATTTAAGCGGAATAATGGCCGGTAAGGTGACTGGTTCGGCTGAAAGCAGGCGACAAACGATGGGCAAATTACCCCCATCCCCCTTTGGCCCCTGGCGAGGTGACGTCGCTCGTAAATGGAGATTAATTGCCACACAGTCAAGTGAATCGTCTTCATTAAGAGAGTGACTCGCGCCTCATAATTGCTGATGTGTTACGCTCGCGTTGTACTGCTCTCTCGATCAGGACGGCGGAGTGTGCATGACTGGGTACCTGCACCTCTTCTTTGCTAATGTGTGTGGCACAGAGGACCCTCTCTCCTCCTCCTCCTCTCCGTGTACTGGGTATGCCTCGTGTCCGTCCATCTCCGGCGATGACACGCTACGTGACACCCAGAGCTTGAGTGTCAGGTGTGTTTGGAGGAGTGAGGGGGAACTCACCCGTTGTGAGATCACTGGATACATCTGTGTTCTCGTCTAGCGCTGTGTGTTAGGTTGAGGCTCATGTGACCTCGGTGATAATTGTGTGTGTTCCATTCCCTACAAGTGCTCGTTGAGGATTGGAATGCTCGCAATAGCATTAGAAGACCGAGTCTGTTTCATTTATACGTGTTTCAGGTGTGGATTCGTACCTCTTCATTGATCACTCGTACTCCGGAGTCTTGAAATGAGAGGAAGATTAGCATGCGTTGTTTTGATGATTCCCTCTTGTCTCCCTGTTTAAATGATTACCTAAGGAAAAGTACTATATTTTCAAATGGTATTGGTCGATCCTTTTGCTTTCGTGAAGTTTTCCTTCATTACACACAATAGTGAGTAAATAGCGGCTTATCCCGTTAGCCATCTAAATTTCTTTTTCGTAAGATATACGTGTGGTTCAAATGCTTCATCAAAAGATTACCATCAGTTCAGTCAATTACTCAAGGTCTTCCTGTTATCGGGAAACAAATAGTTAGGAGAGTGAGAAGCGCGCACATGGGATAGAATGAATTGGATTGATGTGGTATATGGGGAGCTACCTCCTAAATGATTTTTGCTACTACTACCTCTACTTCTTCTTCTTCTTCTTCTTCTTCTTCTTCTTCTTCTACTACTACTACTACTACTACTACTACTACTACTACTACTACTACTACTACTACTACTATCCCTAGTCATACATTCACGCACATACGTGCATGCATTCACATACGGACGAACTAATAAACATACAATCAAGAAACCAATGTCCTTGCAACTCGATGATCATGACTTGGTCAGTGAAGTCTGTGTGCCACGTCTGTAAAACCAACAGCCAGCCTACCCTCAGTGCAGCCCGTCGTCCTGACCACAGCAGAGGGAAAATACGAGATGAATAAGTTTAGAGGAAGCGAAGTGCAAG
>NC_092231.1:7390696-7393196 GCF_036320965.1 Panulirus ornatus
CACACACACACACACACACACACACACACACACACACACACACACACACACACACACACACTCACACTTCGACTGTACCCTCCGCCATGGGGTCATAACGCCCCCCGTCACCCACCGTACCCCAGACCAAGTCATTCCTCCCCAGAACCCCGACGGCCCACTCCCACAATCATCCTCACCCCACACCCACAACACACACACACACACGTTCCTCCCCGTTTCCTCACCCCGTCCCCTACATCTCTCTCACTCCCCCCTCTTACCCTTAAGCCCTGCACCCTTCCCATGTAACCACCACCATCCCTCGACCCCCCCACAGACACAACCACACAACACCCATCCATACACCCGTGGCTAACTCCCCACACACCCAGCTCCCTGCACCACACTTTCCCACCGACCGACTCACAGATGCTCCTCCCTCCCGGACGTCCTGACCCCCCCGCACCTGTATCGTCTACCTCAGCCCGACGCCCCACCCGCCCAAGGGCACGATCGACACAGTGGGTGTGCGTCAGAGCATCTCACTGCACCTCACCTTCCTCTCAGCTCATCCAGACAACACAAGTGAGGCACAGACTGATAGATATTGACCAAGCTGTTGCTCGTTCTTTGGCTGTTTCTCTCTGTGTCTGCTAGGCTGAGAGGTAAGGAGCGCGGAGTGAGACGGAGCGCCTCCGGGCGCTATTTACGCTCCGACTCTGTGTGTCCGCTAGGCTGAGAGATAAGGAGAGAGTCTGTGGTTCACGGAGGAAGAACTTAGACATCTCTTACGAGTTTTTTTTGAAAATTTCCTGCGCTGCCTTTCGGTGGTCTCATTGTATCATGGACGCCCGCGTATGGGTGAAGTATGACAAACTTTGACAAGAAATTTGCAAAAAAGAAAAGTGTCTTGGTTCAGTGGTTGTTTCCATCACAGTTAACATGAGTCTAAAGTGTGTTCATCATTTCTGTCTCAACTTGAGGTTGTACAAAGTTTTTATTTCTCTCCAGTTAACAGAAGTCTGTAATGTGTTCTTCTCTATCACAACACCGGAATACACATAACTTTTCTTTCCTTTTATTTTCAGGAGGCACTACAGGAAGGACATCTGCAACTTGGGGGCCACCTCATTACATCTGATAAGGTAAATATTAGGAAAATTGTTGATGAAAATTTAATCTTTGTCATAATTTCCTAATACAGGATGATCCGTATTTCATTCTGTGTCTGTTAATGGACACCTGACGACTGTGTGTATCTTGATGAAGACCCGATGACTGTGTCTGTCAATGTACATCTAACGAGTGTGTGTGTCTGTTGATATACGAACTCATTCTGTGTCTGTTAATGGACACCTGACGACTGTGTGTCTCTTGATAAAGACCCGATGACTGTGTCTGTCAATGTACATCTGACGAGTGTGTGTGTCTGTTGATATACGAACTCATTCTGTGTCTGTTAATGGACACCTGACGACTGTGTGTATCTTGATAAAGACCCGATGACTATGTCTGTACATTTGACGAGTGTGTGTGTCTGTTGATATACGAACAGACAGGAAGAGACACAGACCGGGTGTAACAGCTGTGACTACACACTAACAACTCTCGCCACTCAGGAGACGAAGGTAATGAATTCTTGGCGCAAACAAGTCTCTGTGACGAGACGGTGGCACAGAGTGAATCTTTCTCTCTCTCGATGAAAAAAAAAGAAATATCATTTTACACACGAAGTCAAGAAAAATCCCTCTGAGAGAGAGATAGTTAGGTCGGGTTAGAGACGTCGCTGTGAGCTTATGAGATATTGTGCGGTTCTCTGCTCATTAGAGCTGGCTTTAATCTCCTCCGTGCCTCACAATAGACACGTACTCACTCGACACACAGGGACAAGACTTTGTCAAAGCTCTTCGGCCGTTTTCCACGATGGTTGAGAATGTCTATCGTCGCACAGGTGTTGAGCAGTTACTAAATCACTGAAACATCACTGTCTCTTTTTAACCCCCCCACTTCGTTGACGCGTTCGGGGTAATGCTGCTCCGTGTGAAGCCGTCGGGAGAAAGAAAGGGAAAAGTTAATGCGTTGTTAGCCGTCATTCGGTCGATAAACAAGAGAGAGTAACAAAGCCCCGGATTTTCGTCGGTGATTACGCTGGAGAACGAATTAGCGGACGTCGCAAAAAGGTGGGGGGGGGGGAATATTGTGGAGGTGGTTATACAGGCGGAGGAAAGAGGCCAGGGGGAGAGAGAGAGAGAGAGAGAGAGAGAGAGAGAGAGAGAGAGAGAGAGAGAGAGAGAGAGAGAGAGAGAGAGAGAGAGAGAGAGAGAGAAAAGTCTCACGACTTAACTGGAATCATTATCATGAGAGACTTGAGTCATCCAGTCGCCATTGCCAACAGGTGTGTTAACGATTGTATGTCGCAGGCTGGAACGAACACACACACACACACACACACACACACACACACACACACACACACACACACACACACACACACACACACACACACACACGAGCCTAG
>NC_092231.1:7398196-7450696 GCF_036320965.1 Panulirus ornatus
GACGTCGTATGGTGCTGCTGGTCGTGGATATTCGTGATCGTCCAGAACTACGAAGACGTCGTGTGGTGCTGCTGGTGGTGGTCGAGGATATTCGTGATCGTCCCGAACTACGAAGACGTCGTGTGGTGCTGCTGGTAGTGGTCGAGGATATTCGTGATCGTCCAGAGCTACGAAAACGCTGTGTGAAATACGAATATTTTCTGGTTATTTAGAAGTCTTATTGTCCCCTCTGGTAGGAGCGAGACCTGCTAAAATGATCATTGGCGTCGTGTTAATGATGTAGCCTATAGTGTGTCTTATCATTGGCCATCTTCTTGTATCTGTTTTGAATTCTTGATGAATCTTAATCTTTGTTTGATGTGTGAGGTACTAGGTGACCTGCTCTATACATTCATGGATGTTTGGTTCAGGAATTATTGGTTGTAGGTTGTAGACACGAGCCGCCCCAGGGATGTACAACCCTCCTGACATAGGAGTGTTGAAGCTTAACCCACCACACGACTTCATAACATAGGAGTGTTGAAGCATAACCCACCACACGACTTCATAACATAGGAGTGTTGAAGCTTAACCCACCACACGACTTCATAACACAGGAGTGTTGAAGCTTAACCCACCACACGACTTCATAACATAGGAGTGTTGAAGCATAACCCACCACACGACTTCATAACATAGGAGTGTTGAAGCTTAACCCACCACACGACTTCATAACACAGGAGTGTTGAAGCTTAACCCACCACACGACTTCATAACATAGGAGTGTTGAAGCATAACCCACCACACGACTTCATAACATAGGAGTGTTGAAGCTTAACCCACCACACGACTTCATAACATAGGAGTGTTGAAGCTTAACCCACCCACACGACTTCATAACATAGGAGTGTTGAAGCTTAACCCACCACACGACTTCATAACATAGGAGTGTTGAAGCTTAACCCACCCACACGACTTCATAACATAGGAGTGTTGAAGCTTAACCCACCCACACGACTTTATAACATAGGAGTGTTGAAGCTTAACCCACCACACGACTTCATAACATAGGAGTGTTGAAGCTTAACCCACCACACGACTTCATAACATAGGAGTGTTGAAGCTTAACCCACCACACGACTCCATAACATAGGAGTGTTGAAGCTTAACCCACCACACGACTCCATAACATAGGAGTGTTGAAGCTTAACCCACCCACACGACTTCATAACATAGGAGTGTTGAAGCTTAACTCACCACACGACTTCATAACATAGGAGTGTTGAAGCTTGACCCACCACACGACTTCATAACATAGGAGTGTTGAAGCTTAACCCACCCACACGACTTCATAACATAAGAGTTGAAGCTTAACCCACCACACGACTCCATAACATAGGAGTGTTGAAGCTTAACCCACCACACGACTTCATAACATAAGAGTTGAAGCTTAACCCACCACACGACTCCATAACATAGGAGTGTTGAAGCTTAACCCACCCACACGACTTCATAACATAGGAGTGTTGAAGCTTAACTCACCACACGACTTCATAACATAGGAGTGTTGAAGCTTAACTCACCACACGACTTCATAACATAGGAGTGCTGAAGCTTAACCCACCACACGACTTCATGTGTTTTCCCAAACTTTTGTCTTGAAGACCCTTTTTCAACATCTTTTTCCACCGACTATGTATCCACAATGGGGACTAGCGCCCTCGGGAGACAGACCTCCACCACCTTTTTTTACATAAAAAGTACATAAACGCGAGGTTTACGAACACATTAATTAGAGACACTGGTGTTTATGCCGTACGGTAAACCCAGAGTTTACATTAATGGCTTGCTTGTATTCACACGGATGGTTATCTGGTATTCACGTTGAGGCTGGGTTAAGAGCATCGTGTTGACGGAAGACCCACTTGTATGGGGTTATGACTGAGAGCAAGTGTGTGTAGGTGGATGGAGGGAAACGTAGAGATTAATGGGTTACTTCGGTATAAAGTGTCACTTGGAGACTTCGTGTTGTATATCGAACGAGGGTCTGATATCATTAGGTAGTAGGTGGTGGACAGGAGCCGCCCCAGGTGGTGGACAGGAGCCGCCCCAGGTGGTATAGACAGGAGCCGCCCCAGGTGGTATAGACAGGAGCCGCCCCAGGTGGTAGACAGGAGCCGCCCCAGGTGGTATAGACAGGAGCCGCCCCAGGTGGTAGACAGGAGCCACCCCAGGTGGTAGAGAGGAGCCACCCCAGGTGGTAGAGAGGAGCCGCCCCAGGTGGTAGACAGGAGCCGCCCGAGGTGGTAGACAGGAGCCGCCCCAGGTGGTAGAGAGGAGCCGCCCCAGGTGGTAGACAGCAGCCGCCCCAGGTGGTAGACAGGAGCCGCCCCTGGTGGTAGACAGGAGCCGCCCCAGGTGGTAGACAGGAGCCGCCCCAGGTGGTAGACAGGAGCCACCCCAGGGTTATTACTACCCTCCTGAGTGAGGAGTGTTGAAGTGATGGCCAGGGAACCATCTTTTAACACCCTCCGTGTCAGGGGCGCCTCTAAGAAAATGGGAGTCCTGTTTTAGATGTCGATATATTTATTTCCCCCTTCCAAAACAGTAATCCCGTTTTCTTTTTTGTTCCCCCTTCCAAAACAGTTATCCCGTTTTCTCTTTTTTCAGAGGATCGGTCCGTCCTTGTACGGGAGTGCTGCTCAAACACACACACATCTGGGGTGGTGCCAGCTCGGCATTCTTACGTGACATCTGGGTCCAAAGCTGCCCGACTTATCAAAGCTCCGGCAGACTCCCTCAGAACCCGACTCCGTTGCCCACCGCCACAGGGTTGGTTCGCTCTCCCTCTTCTATATAGGCATTACTTCCTTCAGTAGAGTCATTGTAGTCTGTGTACCGCGAGGTGTTGTTACCCAAATCGATGATTTCCGAAGTTATGAGAGCAGTGGGTAGGACGTCCGTGTCGAAATAATGATCTGGGTTAAAGCAAGGTGAAGGCGGGAGGTGGCAGAATTTACCATAGGTCTGGGGTACGTTACGTGTTCGCTTGCATGACGGTATACCGTGTGTGTGTGTGTGTGTGTGTGTGTGTGTGCCACTTAGAATAACCACTTTGCATTGTACGGGGAGTTTTACGCTCCTCGTTCGAGCCTGTGTGTATGTAATATTCGTCTTCTTTTCGTGACTGTATTCGAAATGGACCCTTATGTACACACATCATTTTTTTTTATTTATGTGTCTGCAGACATGATAATAATCCATACTCCTGTCTCTCGTGCCAAGAGAGAGAGAGAGAGAGAGAGAGAGAGAGAGAGAGAGAGAGAGAGAGAGAGAGAGACGTAATGAGTGCAACCTCCACAAGAACGCGTCACTTGCGATGATAATAGATCCTAAGAGGAAAAAAAGAATAATAAATAAAAGATTGGAACGAAAATGAACAAGAGACACGTCCAAGCGACTGCTTCTCCTACTGTAGCAGCGGCTTGGCTGCTCCTACCCTTGGACGCTGAGGTGTTCCCATGAGCATGATGAGATTACAGCGAAGAAAAATAGAAAAAACCTACTGAGTGATTCTCCTGTCTTTCAGCTTCACTCTCGACGCAGACATGTCGTGTTAAATGTAACAGGCAAAGTCTTGGGGCCAATAGAAATACCGGGAAGTTATGATAGACGCTCATTTAGCTAGAAAAAAATGCCTCGTTTTCTTGACAGTAAACATTGGGGAGGGAGGGCCGGGCGGGCGGGCTCCTCCTCCTCCTCCTCCTCCTCCTCCTCCTCCTCCTCCTCCTCCTCCTCCTCCTCACCTTATCGCCACCATCGTAATGACTGCAAATTACATTAGTTTCCCTGAGGCAAAAGCTGCCACGCTGATACAGTCACCTCAGTTACGTGTGCGTTCTTCAGGAACTTCACTATCACGCGGGAATAATAAGCGCTTAGAAAGAGGCACTCAACGCGTCAGTCATTTGTTTTTTTTTTTCTTTCTTCATGTACCGAATGCTACTAAAGTGGGACTCAATTGCAAGTATAAGAAAAAAAAGAAGCACACAGGGGCTGTGCATTTCTGACGGTTAGGGTGCCCGTCTCGTCCACCCCAGTGACAGGTGTGGCGCCGTCACGCGTCTGTCATACGTCTGTCTTATGTCTGTCTTATGTCTGGACGCGAGCCACCAGCTGGCCGTTCGTTGCTTTGGCGCCTCATCCGCCTGTGTGTGGAGGGAGGCAAGTGGCAGAGACGACACCAGCTATGCCATGTACACCGAGTCGAGGGGTAACATCGGAAACTAGGTCGAACACCTGTAGGAAATCAGCGTAACTTTTCATCTGATGATGTGCCACGTTATCTCCTTGATGCCTTGTGATGCCCATTCTCTCTCTCTCTCTCTCTCTCTCTCTCTCTCTCTCTCTCTCTCTCTCTCTCTCTCTCTCTCTCTCTCTCTCTCTCTCTCTCTCTCTCTCTCTCTCTCTCCCCACCTGAACGTTCAAACCTCACTATCTCCAATTTCCCTTCGCTCCCTCTCGTCTGCCACCTCCTTTTCCCCCTCGCTTGCTCCCTTCATTTCTGGCACGTGTATGTATGTTCCTCAATCCTCGGTCGTTCTTCACTCATCCTCTCCAGATGCCCGTACCGTTTCAGCATGAGAGAGAGAGAGAGAGAGAGAGAGAGAGAGAGAGAGAGAGAGAGAGAGAGAGAGAGAGAGAGAGAGAGAGACCCCCAGCAGGAAAGAGAAGAACAAGGGCACGTCATGCTTAAAAAGGCTGGGGCAAACAAGGTATATTCAGATTCAAGACTGTTCAGGGCGAGTGACGCTTAGGGAGCAAATACGGACGAAGAATACAGAAGTAAAAGCTTTATAACCCGTTTGCATTGCACCGACAAACACACACACACACACACACACACACACACACACACAGACACACACACACACACACAAGTACATTATCGCACTGGAAGTACCCTGGAAGGAATATAACACAGGGCACACTTAAGGTCATTGTAAAATTCATATTTCAGTAATGCTGGTGTATTTGTCTGTCTGTCTTGCTTTCCCTTTGTGTGTCTGTTGCAGAATTTAACCTTCGACCTCACCCGTAATGGGTATTGTGAAGGTGAGGGTGTAGTGATGAAAGTTTTGTGAAGGTGAGGTTGTAGTGATGAAGGTATTGTGAAGGTGAGGGTGTAGTGGTGAAGGAATTGTGAAGGTGAGGGTGTAGTGATGAAGGTGTTGTGAAGGTGAGGGTGTAGTGATAAAGGTATTGTGAAGGTGAGGGTGTAGTGATGAAGGTATTGTGAAGGTGAGGGTGTAATGATGAAGGTATTGTGAAGGTGAGGGTGTAATGATGAAGATATTGTGAAGGTGAGGGTGTAATGATGAAGGTATTGTGAAGGTGAGGTTGCAGTGGTGAAGGTATTGTGAAGGTGAGGGTGTAGTGATGAAGGAATTGTGAAGGTGAGGGTGTAGTGATAAAGGTATTGTGAAGGTGAGGGTGTAATGATGAAGATATTGTGAAGGTGAGGGTGTAGTGATGAAGGAATTGTGAAGGTGAGGGTGTAGTGATAAAGGTATTGTGAAGGTGAGGGTGTAGTGATAAAGGTATTGTGAAGGTGAGGGTGTAGTGATGAAGGTATTGGGAAGGTGAGGGTGTAATGATGAAGGTATTGTGAAGGTGAGGGTGTAATGATGAAGATATTGTGAAGGTGAGGGTGTAGTGATGAAGGTATTGCGAAGGTGAGGGTGTAATGATGAAGGTGTTGAAAAGATGAAGTGAAGACGATCATGGAACTGGAAAGGTAATTATAGACACCATGTATTTTGGGTATTAGTTAAGAGTGAGGAAAGAACTATTTCGAGACTTTGCAGAACGCGGTTGTCAGTCTAGTTCGCTAAGATTTTATCGCTTAGAAAACGTAACATGAGGAGAAAGATATTCATGATAAATGATTAGGTTTTCCAGTCACACACAGAGTACTCTGAGAACATTATATCAACAACGAAATCCTAATGAAATGTGTCATCTGCCAACCTTTCGCATTCCAGTGAACCATGGAAGGTTCGGCTTGGTGTGGAAGACAATGGACATGTGATGTTGTCTCTTAGACTACTGAGTTAATCTCATAGCTAGTCTTTTTTTTTTATGGAGAAAATATAAAATACAATTTTCTCTCTGAGAGGAAATTCTGCTGTCTTGAGCGAGCTGGGTGTACGCAACGGGGGTTTCGATCATATCGTCTTGAGCGAGTTAAAGCTTAGGACACAGTGGTCAGGAGCACACTGCCTCAAGTCGAGCAGGCAGTGCTAGGTTACGGTGGTCATGATCATATCGTCTTGAGCAAGTTAAAGCTTAGGACACAGTGGTCAGGAGCATACTGTCTCAAGTCGAGCAGGCAATGCTAGGTTATAGTGGTCATGATCACATCGTCTTGAGTTCAGCAAGCTGGTCGTACGGGCCAGAGGGCTGCAAAGAGGCTCGCGTAGCTAAGGTGTATGAAACGAGAGCGGAAACGAATCAGATTTCCCAAGGTGTGTCATGTACGACGCTGTGTTATTCCTTCCATGTCACTCGACACAGCTCAGATAATGCTCATTCCCCCCGGGAACCTGCAGACCATCCTGAGCCTTGCTATAGTGGAGACTGGAATGTTAGCAAAGTGTTCCTGTAGACTTGTAGCTACTCATCATAGAACAGTGGAGTCGAGTGTCCAGTGTTTCGCGTCTTACGTGACGGCATTCATTAACTCGTTTTCTGTCGTGTACAGATATTGAAAAGAAAGAAAAAGAGAAAAAAAAAACTCGTTCATTCATCATCTAAATTGGGTTCACTTTTTTTTTTTCACCGGCTAACAAGGTGCATCATCACGCTTGATTTCAATTACATGGGTCATACTCACCCGTCCAAGTGATTGGTTGTTCAGATTTTTATGAAAAAAAGTGATTAACTGAGTGTTCTCCAAAAGCAGGAATTCATGGGATCTCAAACCCACGTAATTGATGAATGAAGAATGTGACGAAACAGGTCGTATGATAGTGATTCAAGAACAATCAAAACCCTTTTTATTTTTACGATGCGCAACAACGTATCCAGCAAATTACGAACGACTTTCGGAAAAAAGAAGTCCTTATGTATCGTGCAACATTGTGTCGTGAAGCCAAGATCCAAATGCTTCCTTATATATAGACTCAGAGAGTATGTGATGAGTTGCCAGACTTAACACTGAGAGTTTGTGTCCAATCTCATTTCGGACGTTTCAAAGGTGTGGGGATGAACTTACAGTAGCAGTGGCAGTCATACGTGGGAAAGTAATGAAACATGGTGAGTCCGAGTGCACTTTCGTGTATTCACATTCGTGATAGAAGACTTCGAACGGTCAATAAGTGTAAATGTGGATAAAAGCAAGGTTATTAGGTTGAGCAGGGTTGAGGAAAACGGTAGTTCGGGTGTTAGTTTGAATGGAGAAAACTTGGAGGAAGTGAAGTGTTTCAGATACCTTGGAGTGGACATGGCAACTAATGGAACCATAGAAGTGGAAGCGTCATAAGGTGGGTCAAGGGGCGAAGATTCCGGAACCACTGAAAAATGTGTAGAAAGTGGAGGAGGTTATCTGGGAGGGTGAATATGGATATGGTTGAAGTAAAGTGGTCTCAACAGTTTGATATGGATGCGAGGCATGGGCTGTTGATGAAGGTATACGCAGGAGGGTGGATGTATTGGAAGTGAAATGTTTGAGGACAATATGTGGTGTGAAGTGGTTTGATCGAGGCAAGGGTAAGAGGGAGGTGTAGTAATACAAAGAGTGTAATTGAGAGCTGAAGAGGGTGTGCTGAAATCGTATGGACCCACGGAAAGAATGAGTGAGGAAAGGTTGACAGAGAGGATGTATGTATTAGAAGTGGACGGAGCAAGGAGAACTTAGAAACCAAATTGAAAATGAAAGGTTGGAATGAAAGAGATTTTGAACATGCAGGAGGGTGAAAGGCATGCTTGGGATAGAATGAATTTGAACGATGTGGTATACTGGTGTCGACGTACTGTGTGTGTGGACTGAACCAGAGCATGTGAAGCGTCCGGGGTAAACCAATGTAATCAGGTATTTAAGTCACCACTGTTATTCAATTGGAAGGTGACGCCACTCGTTCGTTCAAGGGAGGAGGGTTTTATGACCGACCTGCAGCAGAGTCGTCCCGGACCCGAGACGGTAGAAGACCCATTTGTCCCTCTTGTCTCCACCACACAGCATCCGTGGGTACAGGCACCAGCCACCACCACCTCCCCACACACCATCATCTCGCAGGGGTCTCATTGCGTGGACCGTAAGGGGATTACCCTATGATATGGTCAACATTACTACCTGTTATTATCTCACGGGAGTCTTGGAAAGTTCCAAGTATCGTTTATTATTATCATTATTGTTACCTGTGCGTTAAGGTAGTCAGGTAGCGCGCGCGCGCGGTCACTTAAGATGGCTGAGCGGAAATTATGAATGAAAAAAGGCTGTCGACGTTTTAGGGTTATTTGCTCGTGTGTGTGTGTGTGTGTGTGTGTGTGTGTGGGATCACGCCTCACGGCCTCCTCCCTGGCGACAGCATTATGCCTGCCTACCAGTAAGCTCTCAGGGTGCCACGCCCCTCCTAATGAGGCAGTTGGGGTGGGGCTCTGTTAATGAGGAGGGAGGGAAGGTATCCTCACACCCTGCCTACCTTCTCACCGCACCTGAACCTTTGTCCCTCACTCCGATCTGCACTCACACACTCTCATAACGTGTGCGTTACTTACCCAGCACTTCCCCTCCTCACCTCCTCACCTCATGCCTGCCGGGGTCTACTACCTCCCGAGTGCTTTAATAACGGCATCAGTGTTTTCAAGGCGAGACTCACACGTAAGGACCTTGGTATGTGGTCTTCTTCTTCTTCTTCGTGACCTTCCCCCGTGCTGTTGTACGTACTGCCCTCCCCCCCAAAAACATGGGTTCCTCATCCACCTCACACCTAACCTCACACACACCCGCCGACCCAGATAACCCAGCTTGACGGCGACATAACTCACGCCTCATGTCTGATCCCCTGCCAGCCTCATACACACCACGTGTCTGATTTCACATGCGGGTCCATATGTGACTGCCACACCGCCCTCATGCTTGGCTAGACCAACACGTGGCTTCAAATTCTCTCTCTCTCTCTCTCTCTCTCTCTCTCTCTCTCTCTCTCTCTCTCTCTCTCTCTCTCTCTCTCTCTCTCTCTCTCTCTCTCTCTCTCTCTCTCTCTCTCTCTCACGCCTCCGGGGGCCATACGTGGCCTCACGCCTGACGCCATACCTGGCCTCACACCTGACATCATACCTGGCCCACACCTGACATCGTAGCTGACCTGATACTTGCCCCATACCTGGCCTCACATCTGACATCATACTTTGGTTACCGAGCTTGACGTAAAAATTGACATCATACCTGACTTCACATCTGGCATCATACCTGACCGTAAACCGAACACCATACCTGAGCTCACACCTGGTATCATACCTGACTTCATATTTGACATTTGGCGTAAAATCTGACCTCATGTGTATTCACTAACAAAATCGTCCTGACGCCAGTACACCTGATGTCAGCATACCTGGTGCCAGTACACCAGATGTCAGCACACCTGGTGCCAGTACACCTGATGTCAGTACACCTGATGTCAGCACACCTGGTGCCAGCACACCTGATGTCAGCACACCTGGTGTCAGCACACCTGATATCAGCACACCTGGTCGCAGTACACCTGGTGTCAGTACACCTGATGGCAGTACACCTCGTATCAGTACACCTGATGTCAGCACACCTGGTGTCAGTACACATAGTGCCAGTACACCTGATGTCAGCACACCTGGTGCCAGTACACCTAATGTCAGCACACCTGATGTCAGCACACATAGTGCCAGTACACCTGATGTCAGCACACATAGTGCCAGTACACCTGATGTCAGCACACATAGTGCCAGTACACCTGATGTCAGCACACATAGTGTCAGTACACCTGATGTCAGCACACATAGTGTCAGTACACCTGATGTCAGCACACATAGTGCCAGTACACCTGATGTCAGCACACCTGGTGCCAGTCATCATTCTCCTCGCAGTACACTTGACCTCGCCCAAGTCAGACATCAAAAATCATGAGTGACATACCCACCTCATCAGGGTCTTCCCATACGACGGGTCAGGTCATACACACCGTTGCCTTCCCAGGTCTCAAACAGTGGAATTCACTCAAATGAATAAAGTGTCAAGTGAATTTGAAAAACAAAAAAAAAAAGAAAAAAAAAATCCTTTGAATTTGAAAAACAAAACAAAAAAAATCGTTTGAATTTGAAAAACAAAACACAAACAAAAAAATCCTTTGAATTTGAAAAACAAAAAAAAAACAAAAAAAAAAATCCTTTGAATTTGAAAAACAAAAAATGAAATCAAAATTAAAAGAAAAACATGAAACCGCTCTCTCTCTCTCTCTCTCTCTCTCTCTCTCTCTCTCTCTCTCTCTCTCTCTCTCTCTCTCTCTCTCCGTGTGGAGATAGGGAGGAACGCAGGCCCGAGCGCCGCGAGAGCGGACGTCCGGAGCCAAAGGTTGCTGGTGAACAGCAGCTGAACGAAGCGCCGGGGGGACCGACCCGTCAATACTGAGACGGAGGGAGACGGAGCAGGGGAGGAGGCGGAGGGAGACGGAGCAGGGGAGGAGGCGGAGGGAGACGGAGCAGGGGAGGAGGCGGCTCGAAGCGATGGGCCTGGCCCAGCGTGGGTTAGGGGTTGGTGAGGTGGGGGATTGTGGTTGGGGGTTGGTGAGGATCTTCCTCCCTCCTCCCCTCTGTCACCTCCTCCCAATCCCCCAATCCCCTCACTCGCTACACCCCCCTCAGAGCCTCGTCACTAATACTAAAATTTCCAGTGATTTTTTTCTTTTTTTTTATGTAATTGTCTGGGTGGGAGGTGAGAGGGAGTGGGGGGCTGGCAGGGTTATGAGGGAAGTGATGGTAGGGCTAGCTAGCGCGTACCGCCCACCGCTTTTCTCGTTTGAATCATACTAGGTTTTTTTTCCGGGTTACGTCTGGGATGAACTTTATCCACGGGTTCTGATCCTTCTTCTTTCTACATGGACACATACATGTTCCCAGGAATTATTCCCCATTGCAGTGTCGTAAATCTTGCTTGTTGAGCTGCTTTGAACTCTGATATGTTATTCTCTCTGCCGTCTATTTTCTGCCGTGCATATATTATCATGCATATCTCTCTTCTTGTTTCATGACAGTTTTAGATTGCATGGCTCGAGAATTCCCAGCCTATCTTGGCTATCATTTTGTCTGTGAGAGGTTTCTTAATCTTTTCTAACTTGTTTGTATATTGCCAGTCTCCTAAACTCTGTGACCACACAACACTGTACTGTGTCACTTCTCTGTTTTTTATCTTATATATACACTCAACATTCTCATATATACACTCAACATTCCCCTATATACACTCAGCATTCTCATATATACACTCAACATTCTCATATATACACTCAACATTCCCCTATATACACTCAGCATTCTCATATATACACTCAACATTCTAATATATACACTCAACATTCCCATATATACACTCAACATTCTCATATATACACTGAACATTCCCCTATATACACTCAGCATTCCCATATATACACTCAGCATTCCCATATATACACTCAACATTCTCATATATACACTCAACATTCCCATATATACACTCAACATTCTCATATATAAACTCAACATTCTCATATATACACTGAACATTCCCCTATATACACTCAGCATTCTCATATATACACTCATCATTCTCTTCATTACCTTTTTAATCTCTCGTTGTGAAAGTACCTCATTGTCCTACCTCTCACTATTTTGGTTTGCAATCACAGTGTGTTGTTACATACACCTTCAAGCCTTCCCTTAACATCAACTCCTCAGTTCCCAATTGGCTTCATTATAGGAAGGTCCTCGATGTATTATTAATCGTTCTGCGATTTGTAAGTTCGAATTTCTCATCATTACTTTCCGCTGGGTGTATCATCCGTCCATTTGTGTGTATCTAAATCACTCTGGCATTTTTGTTCCTCGTTTGTTACGTACTAATGTGCTCTTACGTCATCCGCCAGACACCTGGCTACACTCTCCCCCTAACATCCCTCGTCTGTGCTTGATGTCACGACGTCCTTGTGTGTGTCTGATGTCATGTTTACAGATAGTAGTGCAGCCACTGCTCTTCCCTGTGGGAGAGACAGGATAGGATCATTGCTGTGGGGGAGTAGAAGGATACGATCATTCTTGTGGGAGAGTGACAGGGGACGATCATTGCTGTGGGAGAGTGACAGGGGACGATCATTTTTGTGGGAGAGTGACAGGGGACGATCATTGCTGTGGGGGAGTGGCAGTATACGATCATTGCTGTGGAAGAGTAACAGTGTATTACCATCGTAGAGCAGCTGGGAATTAGGAAGGGAATTAGACCGTTATCTTCAGGTGTATGGATGAGTTAGACAGCTGTAGTGAGAGGTGTGTTCATGGCTGGGGATTGTACAGACGAAGATGCTGTGGGGGAAATGACTATAGATGGAACTGGTGCAGTGAAAGCATTGTGTGTGTGTGTGTGGTGTTGCGAAGACTCGTTGTGTCTGATCCATTCCAGTAGATGTGAAATAGATAGATTGATAGACAGACGCAGGGATTGGTAGATAGATATTTGTGAGAATAGAGTAAGAGCTACGAGGTTTGAGTCACGCGCTGCCTCGCCTCATACTCCAGCAGGAGCGGGACAAGCAGGAAATTGGTGCTCCTGCCTGGCTGGGGGGTGTGTGTCCTAGGGTGGCTGGGGGATGTGCTGGTTTGGGTGGCGCCAGACTGGAGGAGGGAGGGAGAATAGGCAGAAGTATCACTGTGCGATTGTTAACGTATTTGGGAGAGCGGTAGGGATGGCAGCATCCTGAGTATGATGAGGGTCGTGTTTTGGTAAATGCCCGGGCAAGGGAGGGGTGAGAGGTGAGTGCCAGGGGTGAGAGGTGAGTGCCAGGGGTGAGAGGTGAGTGTCAGGGGTGAGAGGTGAGTGTCAAGAAGTCAAGGGGTGAGTCCAGTGTCAGTGGTGAGCACCATGTGTGAGGCATGAGTCTCACGGGTCACACATGAGTGCCAGGAGTGAGGGGATGCGTTCCAGGGGTGAGGTTTTGAGTGCCAGGTTATAACAGTGGCTGGAAGGTGCGGAGGTGTTTGCTGGATGCGGTCCAGTGTGAACCTGTTGCCTGGAAATGAAACTCGGCTCTTTAACAGGTTGGCAAATAGACTGAGCGAAGCCGGTGGGATCTGCAGCAGAAGTGGGGTACCAGACTATCGTGGGGGGGTGGTCATGAGGTCTGTTGATGAGGACCGTGTCCCCAGACATGGACACCCCTGGTAGGGTCATGAGGAGAGAGACTTGTCTGTGAGGACCGTGTCCCCAGACATGGACATCCCTGGTAGGGTCATGAGGAGACCTGTCTGTGAGGACCATGTTCCCAGACATGGACACCCCTGGTAGGGTCATGAGGAGACCCGTCTGTGAGGACCTTGTCCCCAGACATGGACACCCCTGGTAAGGTCATGAGGAGACCTGTCTGTGAGGACCATGTCCCCAGACTTGGACACCCCTGGTAGGGTCATGAGGAGAGAGACCTGTCTGTGAGGGCCATGTCCCCAGAGATGGACACCAACGGGTAAACACGAGCCGAGTTACCAGCTGGGTAAGCTGTGTGGGTCGTCTTACCCCCGTCAAGGATCGAACCCGGGCCAGCAGATTGTGAATGTTTACTTTTCCTCCGCTGACCTGCCTCTGTGGTGCTCCTGCGGTGCACAGGAAGCCAGCCACGTCCACCGGGCGGGACTAAAGGTTCAAGAAATATAGTAATGTCTTATGTATGCTTGTATAAAGTGAGTGCAGGATAGTTAAGGAGAGAATGTTGAGTGTCTTCACAATGGGAGTAGGAATTGGGACATCCTCCCCCACGGGACTGGTTTTTTTACGATGAATGGGCACCTGGCATAGGCTGAGGGTAGGGTAGGGGGAGTGTGTATACATACATAGGAGTAAGGACATGGTACCTATATACAAGGTTGAGAGACGGGGCAACGCGAGTGTGAAGCCCCCCACACACACTCTCCCTCTCTCTCTCTCTCTCTCTCTCTCTCTCTCTCTCTCTCTCTCTCTCTCTCTCTCTCTCTCTCTCTCTCTCTCTCTCTCTCTCTCTCTCTCTCTCTCTCCCCGTTAACACGGCCAAACAGTGATCACAAACACAGTCAAGAGATTCTTACTGACGAAGCCTGAGACACAGGAGCCCCCGAGGTGGGCGATCCAATTTTTATTACGTTCGGCGTCGACTTCTGGGGACGAAAACGCGTCGCATGACGCTGCGCTGGAGGGCAGTCGAGAAGGAGAGTAATACGCTCCAGGTGTGAAATGATATTGGAATTACTTCCATTCACACCCGGGCGGGTGGAATGCGACCAAGTGGGTTGCTGTGGCCTTCAAGGAGGAGGGAGCAACATCTTGTCGTTATCAAATAGGAATCGTAATTAATACTTGAGGGAATACATATGTTAGGCCGGCGTTGTCCCTCCCGAGCGCCCCGGAGTTATCTGTCTATCAGCAAATGGTCTCCTATATCCAATATTACCTCCTCCACCTAGACCATCAACCAGACTTCGCTCTGTGTACTCACACAGCCAGCGGGACTCCACCGGGGGCAATACTCCTCCTCTCGCTCTACTGTTATTCTTCAACGCACGTCAGAAGGAACTCTCATGTCAGTAGTTCTGTGTTTCCCGATACCCTCCGTGGTGTAGTGGTCAGCATGAGAGGCCTTGACGTATGCACGGGCTGCCCAAGGGGGGTCGAGTGGTTCGTGTCCTTGCTGCGGCAGTCAGTCCGCAGTTCAACCCAGGTGTTCATCCTTCATTCGGGATTAGTTGATAGATTGGATACCTGGCTTAGGCTAAGGTGCATATATATATATATATATATATATTATATATATATATATATATATATATATATATATATATATATATATATATATATATATATATTATATATCTGTGCGTGTGTGTGTGTGTGTGTAATTTCTTGATTTTTATTCAACAAAGTTGGGAGGAAAGGAGAGGAAAAGAGTATAATGTCTGACTGAGCTGAGAATTTCCACTTTCAACTTCCTTTTTCAAGATACCTTTATCCATTTTTTTCTCCTCTGTATTCATTTCCATACCGAGTTTCCCCATTGACTACTTCTTTTTCTTCAAGTACCTGGGCGACATCCTGGAATCTGACACACGGCTTTTAAACATGGCATTACGATCTTGCGAACGACATTGCCTCTGTCTCAGAACCTCCTGGTAGTTTGAGGGTATTCTGAGGTGTCCGGCGAGAGAGAGAGAGAGAGAGAGAGAGAGAGAGAGAGAGAGAGAGAGAGAGAGAGAGAGAGAGAGAGAGAGAGAGAGAGAGAGTCTCTCTCTCTCGTGCTGGCCGCGATACGTGTTTGTTACCTGATGGCGTCAGGAATAGTCCCCGTATCAGTGCCAGCGACGACCCGTCTTGGGTCACGGTCACGAGGCCACAGAAATGGGGTTCCAGAGCCGCCACACTGAGGGTTGGGGACCACGTAGATTGGGTTCCAGGGAGTTTAGTGGCCACTGGAGTTGTGGAGAGTTCCAGAACCACTGGAAGGGAAGCTCTTGGGTCACTGGAGTTCATGAGAGTTCCAGAACCAATGGAGGGGAAGCTCTTAGGTCACTGGAGTTCATGAGAGTTCCAGAACCACTGGAGGCGAAGTTCTTGGGTCACTAGAGTTCATGAGAGTTCCAGAACCACTGGAGGCGAAGTTCTTGGGTCACTAGAGTTCATGAGAGTTCCAGAACCACTGGAGGCGAAGTTCTTGGGTCACTAGAGTTCATGAGAGTTCCAGAACCACTGGAAGGGGAGCTCTTGGGTCACTGGAGTTCATGAGAGTTCCAGAACCACTGGAGGGGAGCTCTTGGGTCACTGGAGTTCATGAGAGTTCCAGAACCACTGGAAGGGGAGCTCTTGGGTCACTGGAGTTCATGAGAGTTCCAGAACCACTGGAAGGGGAGCTCTTGGGTCACTGGAGTTCATGAGAGTTCCAGAACCACTGGAGGGGAGCTCTTGGGTCACTGGAGTTCATGAGAGTTCCAGAACCACTGGAGGGGAGCTCTTGGGTCACTGGAGTTCATGAGAGT
Source organism: Panulirus ornatus (assembly GCF_036320965.1). Taxonomy (NCBI): domain Eukaryota; kingdom Metazoa; phylum Arthropoda; class Malacostraca; order Decapoda; family Palinuridae; genus Panulirus; species Panulirus ornatus. The sequence continues at coordinate 7,414,451 of NC_092231.1, forward strand.
TCCAGAACCATTGGAGGGGGAGCTCTTGGGTCATTGGAGTTCATGAGAGTTCCAGAACCACTGGAGGGGAGCTCTTGGGTCACTGGAGTTCATGAGAGTTCCAGAACCATTGGAGGGGAAGCTCTTGGGTCATTGGAGTTCATGAGAGTTCCAGAACCACTGGAGGGGAGCTCTTGAGACACTGGAGTGAGAGTTCCAGAGCCACTAGATTAGGACTTCAGAGACACTGGATAGTCGCCGGAATGAGCGTTTCGGAGCCACTAAAAAGAACGTTTCGGGACCACTGTAATGAGGGTTTTATAGCAACTGTAGTTAGGGTTTTAGAACCACTGGAGTGAGGGTTATAGAGCCACTGTAGTGAAGGTTTTAGAACCACTGTAGTTAAGGTTTTAGAACCACTGTAGTTAGGGTTTTAGAACCACTGGAGTGAAGGTTTTAGAACTGCTGTATTTAGGGTTTTAGAACCACTGTAGTTAGGGTTTTAGAACCACTGTAGTTAGGGTTTTAGAACCACTAGAGTGAGGGTTTTAGAACCAGTGTAGTTAGGGTTTTAGAACCAAAAGCGTCAAATGTTTCTTGGCTCTTAAGTAGGAAAGCTTTCGGAGTCGGCCGAAGCGAGGACTCCAGCACCGTTTCATGGACGGTGTCAGTGCGTGGAGGCGAACACGAAGAAGCGCTCTAGTGAGGAGTACTACAGCACTACCTCACCCAGAGGCACACACCTCCAAGATCCCTACAGTGTGGTGAAACTGCTCACCATCTCTGCCTTCCTGCAAGAAGACCACCCCCGCTCGTGAGCGGCAGATACTCAGAAGGGAAATCTTCATTCGTTTCTTCTCTTCATCCGCCGGTATTATCAGAAGTACCGTACACATCTCCGGGGGATGTTTTTACGTCTGCCTCCAGGAGACATCAGAGGGACCAGTGTTTGAGCTCTATTTCGCCCGAGTGTTTGTTGTTCCCAGGCAAGATAAAGGTTGTGATGTCGTGAGCGAAGGCTTCCTCTGTAATGTGCCACGCGCTACCAAAGGCTTTCCGTCTCGGGAGGGAGGAGGAAGGGAAGAAAAAAGGGAACTTGACTCTCTCGGTCGGGGGTACGCGTCCTTTTTTGTTTTTTTCTACAAGAGCTAATATACCTGAGCCATTCCATAACCTGAGTGGAGCGGCACTTTTCCCCTCGAATGATTCCTTTTGTTTCCTACTGTACATAACCTCAGTTGGTTGACACAGTGCGACGACATACGTGCGCGCGCGTCCTCTTGCGACACACGCTGGAAACACCGGCTGTGTTGCGCTGTGGGAGATCCAAAACCACAGATTACCTCACTTCATAACTATCTCCCCACGACTTACCTCACTTTAGATCTATATCCCCATAACTTACTCACTTCACATCTATTTCTCCACAACCTACCTCACTTCAGATCTATATCCCCACAACCTACCTCACTTCAGATCTATTTCCCCACAACCTATCTCAGTTCACATCTATTTCCCCACAACCTGTCTCACTTCAGATCTATTTCCCCACAACCTATCTCAGTTCACATCTATTTCCCCACAACCTGTCTCACTTCAGATCTATTTCCCCACAACCTACCTCACTTCAGATCTATATCTCCCCACAACCTACCTCACTTCAGATCTATTTCCCCACAACGTACCTCACTTCAGATCTATTTCCCCACAGCCTACCTCACTTCATACTTCAGATCTATTTCCCCCGCAGCTTACCTCACCTTAGATCTTTTTCCCTGATTTTCCTGGACTCTGGCGCGACTCTTCGTGAAATTCGATCACTTTGGGAAGTGATCTTCGAATGGAGGAAGGGGAAGAGGGGCAACCAGAGAGCGTGGGTGTCAGGGACGGGGTTATGAGGGACCTTGATTGAGGAGGATAGACAGAGGTTGTGACGTGGGTAGGTGGAGTCCCTGACTGGGGTATGAGGAGAAGGGAAAGTCCACGACGATGCTGTGCTCTGTTGCCTCCCGCACTGACGATGTTGAAACCCTGTCGAGGGTAAAGTTATCATTGCCTGCGGCGGGGTGGCGACGGGAATGAATGAAGGCAGCCAGTATGAATTATGTACGTGTGTATATATGTATATGTCTGTATGTATGTGCATATATGTATACGTTGAAATGTATAGGTATGTATATGTGCGTGTGTAGGCGTTTATGTATATACATGTGTATGTGGGTGGGTAGGGCCATTGTTTCGTCTGTTTTCCTTGCGCTACCTCGCAAACGCGGGAGACAGCGGCAAAGCAAAATGATAAATAATATATATATATATATATATATATATATATATATATATATATATATATATATATATGTAATGAGGTAATGAGGTGGCCTTGATTAGGGCATCCAGTTGCACTATGTCACCCCAGCTAACGTAACAAGAAGGTAACGTACCAAAAGGGGAAAAAAAAAAAAGATATCCCGTAACGCAGGAGATGATTATAGACGTGACACAGTGTTGCCAGGTGAGGAAAAACTCCGGCCTCTGCAGAAGGCTCCATGGAGGAGGAGGAGGAGGAGGAGGAGGAGGCGCTGCCTCGGGGGGGCGCGCGCCGGCCCTAGGGGAGGAGAGGGAGCTGACGATGCACCTGGCGTCGTCGGAGGCAATAAGAGAAGATGACAACTCAAGACAGAGTATACCAGTGTGACAAATGGAAGTGTTCCCGGGTATTGAAGATTGGAAGTGGGAGCTGGAACGCACGCGGAGAGAGGGAGAGAGAGAGAGAGAGAGAGAGAGAGAGAGAGAGAGAGAGAGAGAGAGAGAGAGAGAGAGAGATTTTCCCTGGGTGATGATCACACCTCGCCGTCCAGTGCCGTGGTTGTAAAGGGGTTGCGGGCGACGTCAGTACACTCGGAGAGAGAGAGAGAGAGAGAGAGAGAGAGAGAGAGAGAGAGAGAGAGAGAGAGAGAGAGAGAAGGGTTAGTGCGGGTCGGTCGTTAGCACACAGGTCAGTGGTGTGTGTGTGTGTCCACAGATGCGCGGGCAGGAGAGCCGAGGAAGGTTGACTATGATCGGGCCAGAGTTTTTACGGAAATCACCAGAGGTCTCTGATCCCAAGCCTCATATAAGGTATTGACAAGGGGGGTCGAACCCGGTGGGAGAGAGGTTTGAAAACATACATTCATCATTCCACTGTGACACCCTTGTTTGGGGGGAATATACAGCTTGGCATTGCACAGGTGACTGTGGTACAACTTGGTACAGTAGAGGTTAGCTAGAAATGATAAAAAAAATAGTAGTAGTTGTTGTAGTGGTGGTAGTTGCAGTAATAGTAGTAGTAGTAGTGTTAGTAGTAGTAGTAGAAGTAGTAGTAGTAGTAGTAGTAGTAGTAGTAGTAGTAGTAGTAGTAGTAGTAGTGGTACACTTGGTATAGGTCCAACAACAGAGATTTATACAGATGTGAAAGTTGCCACTAACGAGAGGCGTTAGCGAGGAGTTCATAAAGGATTAACCAGTGAGAGTCACTGTATCGTTGACTGAGACAATGGGGGAATATGAGACTGACGTGCGTAACTCACAGTCAGTTCAGGAGGGAGAAGAGATAACTCATGATGAGATGAAAGGACTTGGAAGAGCGAGACGTTGACAAGACCAGTTGTGTGCGTCATTTATGTAAACCCATGTGGGAAAGGGAGCAACAAGTCGAATGTGAACATGGAATGTATCTTGTACAAGAGAGAAGATCGAGTGGAGAGTTGAGGTCGGGTCGAGAAACATGCTTCAGCCTCAGTAAGCACTACGTCAAGATAAAAGCAGTAGTGAATAGTGCCTTGGTGTGGATCGAGCAGTTTTTAGGTACGTATTTTCCCTTTTCGTTCATAGGCAGTCACTCGATCATGACCAGGAAAATTTAGCGCTGGACTCGAGCGTGGGTTCAGAAGTGTGGCGTGTCGACAACGCGATTAGCTCGCCATTCCTCGACGAGTCGTGTGTTGCAGCGTTTGTGGAGAGGCGTTAGCCGCCCACTGAACACACACACACACACACACACACACACACACACACACACACACACACACCCTCCCCCTCTGAAAATCTGTGGAACGCTAAAGATAGTCGTCCAAATATAGCGCGAGCGTTTCCTTTTACAGAAGGTATATTCCTGGAGTTTTTGAGATCATAACAGAGCCGCGGGTGAAGGAACGGGAAACCCCAGCGAGGCCAGGGAAGAGGGGTCAGATATCAAACATAGGATCAGACCACAGAGAGACAACTCCCTCCCTGGGACGCTAAAGACGTGACACTTTTCTCCAAGAAGTTTAGGCGGGAGACAAGTGCTTACCATACTCTTACGGAGGTGATCAGACTCGTAGTCGAACGGGGGAATCAGGTGGTCAGCTTATACCATGATGGTGGAGCTTATCGTACCGTTAAAGTCCTTACTAAGCCGGGATGGTGAGAGGGGCGGGAGGCGCCAAAGGGAGGTGGGTATGACCCAGCAGTCACTCCGCTGGCGAGGAGGTGGTGCCATGGCAAACAGCGTAACACTGTTCTCAGACAACAGTTTTGTGCTTCGCGGGTCGATGTCTTGCAGTGAAGATCATGGCTCGACATTTTGTAAATATGTAAACTGTTTACGGTCTGCCACACTGGATATGAATATTCATCATCAATTGGTTAACAACATTGGTGTATTTTTTTTTCTCTTTTTTTTTTTTTTTTTTACCTGTCTGCGAAGTATGACAGCATCTATTTCCCGGTTTTCTCTCACCCACCACATTATTCACCGTCCATACTCTTCTATCTCCTTCCTCCAAATGGCTGTTACGTACTTTATTCAGTTGTGAATAACATTCGGAGCTGGGAGCGTGGGGGAGCGTGGTGGGTGATGAGACTTTGAATAACAACAACTAACAAACACATGTCCTCATATCTAAATGGCTTTTGGTAGTTTATATGGCGAGTCTTGAGATACTGCTCCTCCTCCTCCTCCTCCTCCCTCCCAAATTTCCGTAAGGCTTCACGTAACCGTACAACCCCCTCGCCCGTATACTGATTTATATTCCAATTTCCGTATGAGTCGTCCGGAAACTCCCCTCGTATGGCAACCCTGCAGAATGGGAGGAAAAGGAGGAGGAAGAAGAAGAAGAAGAAGAAGAAGAGGAGGAGGAAGGTGTGAGGCAAGAGACGCCGTCATCATGAGGAAGATGTGTTGGGCTGCTCGGGGGTGCAGTTCAAGAAGGAGAAACGGCGACGTGGCTTGCAGCGACACGCATGGCGTACCTGGACATGTACTCTGTGTTGTGTATGGGCCAGATAGGAGAGTCTAGACTGTATATATTCCCCCATTAGTTACTGTTGTCAAGTGTTCCGTCTGGAAACTCCCCTTTGCAGATTCCAGGCCCATGTGATCATAGGTCTTCCAGAGCGCAGAAGAACCATATGGTCTCCAGCAGGTACTGAAACAGCTCTCGCAGAGGGGCCCGGTACGGCGCGGGTGAGGCGTAGTGGCGAGCCAGTTTGACCAACGATTCTCCAGGGGGGGAAGATCATGGTAATGGATGGGCATTGTAGCAGCAGCCCGGACGAAGGAAATCCTGGGACCCGAGCACATTGGCACGGGGTGAGGGCCATCTTCCCCCCCCCAAACCCCATCGCCGCTTCATGTCGGCCGGAGGATTCGTATCGCGAATAAGAATTCGAAAGAATTGGAATGAATCAAAACGATATTCACTCCCACGACGACGCTTAGGTGAATTCAGCCGCCGCGCCTGTGGGTAATCCGTTCTTGAAGAGGACTCAGGAGGTAGACTTTGTCCGGATCCATTATCCTGTGGGTACGGGTGAGTAAGTCCCGAGCAAATCCGGATTGTAATCTTCTCCCGTAATGCGTCCTTTTCTCAGGCTGGAATGTCCCTTTTCGACGAGCCTGATGGAATGATCCCGCTGCTCCCTCAGGTGTCAGCTCATCGATGGGTCGTTCCTTTACCCTTTTTTTTTTTTTTGAAGGGCACCGGAGCTGACTCGTCGTCGGCCCGAACCCTCGTCCAGTTTACCACAGTGTGTGTGTGTTGTGTGTGGTGCATGGAGAGTGTTCTCCCTCCTCACCACACACACACACACACACATGATGCTGTGGTCTGAGGTCACAGGAGAAGCGAAGAATAATGATGACTGCACCAGCGGTACGAGAGAGGGGAGGTCCAAGACGGGCACTGTGAAGTTGCTTCCGATGAACGGTTGACGGAAGTCTAATCCGAGTAAGTGCGATGTAATGTGGGCGGGAGAGACAGTGAGGGAAGGCCTCCGTGCGATTATTACTTCGTGGGAAGATAAGCTGCAGGAGTGTGTGTGTGTGTGTGTGTGAAGGTGACCTGGGGAGGGCCGACATGATGCCCCACCTCTCCTCGGAGCTTCGCATCAGCGAGAGGGTGGTTCAGGTGACAAACTGACGGACATCAGAATCGCATTTGAGGGATAAGAGATCAAGAAAGCGTTTGGTAGATCATTCAGGACGTAAAAGCTGGCGCGAATTAGATCATGCTACCCGTGTCTGGTCACCGCGTCAGCGGCTGGAGAAGGGCCGTGATTGTGGGAGAGATGAGCTTCCGCGAGAGGCTGAGGGGGCTACTTTTGTCCACCGTGGAGAGGAAAGGAGAGACCAGGATGCGACAGCCTTCAGGTTTCCTGCTTGGGCGAGCGTCGACGATGAGAAGTTCCTCACGAGATGCAGTGATGACCTTGTTAGCAGAACGTCAGGAGAAGGAGGAGGTCGGTAGGGAACGTGTTAGAAAAGGACGCGAGGGAGTAGTGTTGTTGATACGACGATGGTGGGTGGTTCCACGTAGGCTCTCACACATGCTGGAGACTGTGGGAGCTTCCTTGTGGAGGAACGCGAGCGCTCCATCATCAACCTTCAGAGCTCAAGATGCGACAGCATTCGCTTACCGAGATAGATCGTCAACTGACTACCAAGGTTAACCAACCCACCCACCAACCAGCCCACCAGTGGTGCCACACGAAACCCACCAACCAACCCACTAGTGGTGCCACACGTCACCCACCAACCAACCCACCAGTGGTGCCACACGTCACCCACCAACCAGCCCAACAGTGGTACCACACATCACCCACCAACCAACCCACTTGTGGTGCCACACGTCACCCACCAACCAGCCCACCAGTGGTACCACACGTCACCCACCAACCAGCCCACTAGTGGTGCCACACGTCACCCACCAACCAGCCCACCAGTGGTGCCACACGAAACCCACCAACCAACCCACCAGTGGTGCCACACGTCACCCACCAACCAGCCCACTTGTGGTGCCACTCATCACCCACCATCCAACCCGCCAGTGTTGCCACTCATCACCCACCAACCAGCCCACTAGTGGTGCCACACGTCACCCACCAACCAGCCCACCAGTGGTACCACACGTCACCCACCAACCAACCAACCCACCAGTGGTGCCATTCATCACCCACCAACCAACCCACCAGTGGTGCCACACGTCACCCACCAACCAGCCCACCAGTGGTACCACACGTCGCCCACCAACCAACCAACCCACCAGTGGAGCCACACATCACCCACCAACCAACCCACCAGTGGTGCCATTCATCACCCAGCAACCAACCCACTGTGTTGCCATTCATCACCCACCCACCAACCCACCAGTGGTGCCACACATCACCCACCAACCAGCCCACTAATAGTACCACATGCAGGTCCACCTCACTGTCAGCAAAGCTTGCACTTTCCCTTATCTAAATAGTGCCCGGTATGGACCCGGCCTATCAAGATGTTCTGTGTACACGTTCCTGGCCACCACGGCGCGGCACGGCGAGGTTACGCTGTGCCGGTCGCCTACAAGGCACTCGCCCCACACTCACTGGGACGAAAGTATCGGTTTAAGGAGACTCACAACGGCGTATTTGATACACACACACACACACACACACACACACACACACACACACACACACACACACACACACGTCACACCTGGCTATGAGGCAGGAGACCAGAGAAGGAGCCGTGGTCTGCGAGGTACTGGTGAAGATCATCAGAAGGTGATCACTGATTTCCTGCAGAAGAAGAAGAGGAAGGGAAACTTGACGGGAAGATAAACACGGTCTCAGGCGAAAAGAGGTCATGCATGAGGAACCTATGATACTTGTAGAGGAGACTGGGGCTCTCTCGGTGACTTGGGAGAAATCTGGGTGAGTGTTCTGTATCCTGGACTGACTGAAAGCATTTGACACCATCCCACATTTGGAAGGCTGGTAGAGGAGCTGATATTTAAGCCGGAGTAAAAGGATGACACTACTCGAGGAAGAGGAGATGATCTTTGGTGATAAGGAAGAAAATGAGAGAGAGAGAGAGAGAGAGAGAGAGAGAGAGAGAGAGAGAGAGAGAGAGAGAGAGAGAGAGAGAGAGAGAGAGAGAGAATGGGGAGGCACAGAAGTTCGCACGACTGACAGGAATGAGGCGGGGGAGACAAGACAGTGTGTATGATGACGTTGGCTTAGGGTCATCCTTCGCCCAGCGGAACCCTGTTCGTGTGTGTGTGTGTGTGTGTGTGTGTGTGTGTGTATTACCGCGCTCATGAGACCTCTTGCACGAAGCGCAATAACGACGCTGTGATCTCCAGTCCTTCACACGGAGTAGAGAGGTGGGTGGGTGGGAGATATCTCAAACGAAACGTTTGTGTGTTTACAAACGTTGTTGCCGACGCGCCTGGACGTCACCGAAGACGTGAGGGACGCCGCGCGCGAGCCAGTACGCTCCTTCGGCGTCGTATGGACGGACCAGGTGTTGCTGTCTGCTGAATGGGAAAGTCATTATACGTAAAGTGGTAAAAGATTTTCCCTGCGATAACTCCCCATAACCCACGCTGGCACCTCCTCCTCCTCCTCCTCCTCCTCCTCCTCCTCCTCCTCCTCCTCCTCCTCCCTCCTCCTCCCCCTCCAACCCTCCGTACTCAAAATCCTCTTTCCCTAATGGCCCGACCAGGGAGCATCGTGTGGAGCGGGGGGGTTGGGGTTTCCTTGATGCATTGTACGGAGACGCGGCCTCTCACATTGGATGGTCGTAACCTGTGTAAACACAATAAAGAGATGTTGAACATTTTTTGATAATGGACTTTTGTCCACAGAGACGTCTGTCTGTGTGTGTGGGGGGGGGGACTCTCTCTCTCTCTCTCTCTCTCTCTCTCTCTCTCTCTCTCTCTCTCTCTCTCTCTCTCTCTCTCTCTCTCTCTCTCTCTCTCTCTCCTCTCTCTCCCTCTCTCTCTCCAGCGACATTATCCCCAGCGGTTGACCCGGTGCATCTCTGCCCACGTCTTCAGCACGTACGGTAAAAGTTTCACCAGGATCATGAGCCACGTCGGGGTCAAGACCCCTGTAGGATTCTGGTAATGTCTCTTTTTTTTCGATACCTCAGTGCCTTGTAAGACCTTCCTGTGTGAGTAATTACCTGTTGGTACTGCACTGTAGTGTCCTGTTTGTGTGTATTTGTGTGTGTGTGTGTGTGTGTGTGTGTGTGTGTGTGGAGATGTCCTCCCTCACTACCCTACGTCACAGGGGCATGCTCCAACCTGGACGACAACGTCTCAGACCTCATATCCTGCAGGGGGTCCTTGTCTCTACGTCAGTAGAGCGCCTCTGTAAGCCAAACAACACCTCCCCACACACACACACACACACACCGGCCCGGCCCGGCCCCAGCAGAGGCTGCCTTCTGTGAATGTTGTCAGCCAATAAATATTTTCCGGAGCAACTCGTGTTTTACCATTTGCCTTCCCCGCTGGGATTTTAAATTGCATTTCTTTTTCAGCTCGTGGAGAACTGTAGACGAAAATGGAAAACCCAGAGGCGAGCGCTTGCCTTCCCCACATGAGTGACACGAGGATAACTGGTGAGCGTGGTGCGCCCCCCACTCTCTAACCCCCCCATTTGTGGTCTCTGGACGCCCATGGTCTGTTCCTGTGGGAGGGGAGGGGCCCATGGTCTGGTTCTGTGGGAGGGGAGGCGCCTATGGTCTGGTCCTGTGGGAGGGGAGAAGACCATGGTCTGGTCTTGTGGGAGGGGAGACGACCGTGGTCTGGTTCTGTGGGAGGGGAGGCGCCCATGGTCTGCTTCTGTAGGAGGGGAGACGCCTAAAGTCTGGTCTTATGGAATGGTAGGCTCCTGTGGTATGGTCCTGTGGGAGGGGAGGCGCCTATGGTCTGGTCCTGTGGAAGGGAAGGTGTCCATGGTTTGGTTTTGTCCTTTGGGATGGGAGGCGCCCTAGGCTTGGTCCTGTTGGAGGAGAGGTGCCCATGGTCAGGTTCTGTGGGAGGGAAGACGCCCATGGTCTGGTTCTGTGGGAGGGAAGACGCCCATGGCCTGGTCTCGTGGGATAGGAGGCTCCCATATTCTGGTCCTGTGGGAGGGGAGGGCAGAGGGAAGGAGGGACGAGAAGAATTTGCATACTCCTTTTTTCCAGGTCTCTTAATGAAGTTGTGTTGCTCCCGTTCCAGGGGTTCCGGTGGTCATCCATTCCTGTGCCAGGGTTCTGAGAGACCCCTTCCAGGGGTTCCAGTGGTCGTCCGCTCTTGTGCCAGGGTTCTGAGAGACCCCTTCCAGGGGTTCCAGTGGTCATGTATTCCCATGCCAGGACTCTGTGTGAACCGTTCCAGACGTACCAGTGGGTGATGAACGATGCTAGTGTCGAACTAGATGATTCCTCCCTCAGTTTTGTATCGACGCCATCAGAGATGTCGTCCAACCATCGTTGTTCTGACGTACCTCTGTTCATCTTTGATTACTTGATGAATATGATGATCATAAGAGGATGAGGGACATTTTGCTGGACCTTCTTCACACATAGCATGTTACAGAACGTAAGAAGGCTTCCTCTGGCCTCCATTGCGACGTGCTAAAACACAACCTACCAATATGATCATCACGACTCCAGTTTTACGTGAAAAGTAATTCCAGAATCGCGAACGTTTCCACCGTGCCCCTTCAATAAACGTTTTCAGTAACTTTTATGAAAAAGAGAACTCCCTCTCGAACCAGCTTGCTTGCTCTTCCTCCCTCCCTCCCCTGTGTGTAAATTGGTAAATTCAGGTTCCTGCTGTTGGCTGTTGTCACAACCATACTTCGAGCAGGATTGCCGGGCTGGCTATATTTTTTCCCCTCCCTCCTCCCTGGAGCCACGGTGTGTACGTTTCGTCGGGGATGTGGTTGAGTCAGGACGCGTATACCCTAACCTGGAGAATCCATACAGGTGCTCTGGAAGGTGAGGGGTGACCTGGTGGTGACTTGTGCACGCCTGACCGATGAGTAGACAGTGGAGTTGTTATAGTGGTGTTTAACCCCAGGCCATAAACGTACGACTGGCCAGAAAGGGATTAAGTGATATCCGATGTCATGATTGGATGTCTCTCGTGTCCGGTGTGGGTCCAGGTGCTCCCTGACATCCGTCGATGTCTCGCCTCACACTTCCTGTAGGTCTGCTCGACGCGAGCGGGTGACCTGCATCGTATCCTTCGAAAGGGTCTGACCCATTTTGACTCTATCGAGAGTGAACACTTTTTTTCTTTGAAAGAAAATGCGAAGATAGGGTACACTCTTTTGGGAAAGGTGTTAAGGAGTACTTATTGTGGTGGTGTCAGAGTCGTGGCTTAAGGGAATCAGGTGGGAGGTGAAGTTGCCCATGGTGAGGGTATACGATTCGGTATACTGGATGATAGAAGGAGATAGACTTCAAGAGATGAGGACCCACGAGTGTAGAACCCTCCTTCCACCCATTCCGTTCATAGCGGTAGTTACACTGCCCGGGTTACCTACAGCCACAGGGACACCCCCTTGTCGTCCGGGGACTCGGTCCGTGGATTGAGATCGCCTCAGTCGCTGCGTAGATCGATGATCGCTTAGCTTCTCGCGGGCGTCCGTTCATACTCACGATCGTCATCGTCGGTCGCTCCTTCGTCGGCGCCTCCTGCTGGGGACGGGCTGGGTCGCTTTTACTCCGCAGGTAAGACTCGTCGAAGAATCACGAGTAATCGTGAGACATGTTGACATCAAGAATTCAGATCTACGTGTAGATATCTCCAAGACTACTATGGTTATCTGAAACAGGAAGAAGTAGTTGTGGATCGTATATATTCCGGTCGTCCCGCCAGGGATTGAAATACTCGAGCGAGGCAGGGAAAAAGAGAAGTCGTTCCAGTGATCAGCGTTCTCATCCCCTGCTGTTGTCTTGCTCCTTCTTCTTCTTCTTCTCCTCCTCCTCCTTGTCGTCGACTGTGGGTGACCGGCGTCACTGGGCGATGCCTCGGGGTGAGGGAGGAGGTCGACCAGTGGTGACGTGCATGACACACTTCATGTGGAGTGTGTGCCTGAGCCCCGTCCTCACAGCCACCATCACTGTCGCCTCCCGCCACATGCGACACCTTCCCTCCCACCGCGTCCCCAGGCGACCGTGGGTCGCACATCCCCCGTTTACGCCGGGGGGTTCGGGGACGCGGGTAGGACGGTCTCACGGTGACTGCGAGGCATCATTAAGACGGCAGGTTTCCGCAGAACGATCTCAGGTGTGGGCTTTTGTGAGCACTTTCGACGCTCCTCCTGGATCTCCTCTGCTCCCGGTGGGGAAAAGGACGTGTGATAATGAGCAACAATATGTGAGCTTTTCATGAGGTGCCACACTAGCGGCTCTCGACCGCATGAGAGGTTCGAAGTCATGTTCTCGCGTTTGGATTACAGCAGCGGCGATGTTGACAGTCGCTTCCACCTAAATCTAATCACGTCGTCTCCCGCTACCGAGCACAGAAAGTCGGGCAGATTTCTTTGTCATGCAGTTCATTGCTCCTCCTCCTCCTCCTCCTCCACGACTGGCAGAGTCCAACATTTTAACTCTCTCTCCGTTTCTTCTCACCTTGGTCAAATTCTCCCCCGCTCTCCCACGTCCTTGCACCCCTTCCCTTCATCACGTTCACCTTCGTCATACCCCTCGCCACACAGCCTCCCCATCATCCACGGTGACTCACAACTGTGTCGTTAATTTTATCTACCAACTAGGTCCCTACAATCACACGTACCTCAGTGTCCCTTTCCCAGCTCTCCAGACTCCACGTCTGGTTTGCTAGTTCACTCTCTCCACTTCCACACATCTTCTCTATTATCGTCTTAGATTCGACAGGTTTTCCTCAAGTTCATTCATCATCACAGCATTATCGACATACAGAGACGACCCGATGCTCCGTTCGTTTACAGATTTCTCTAATTCATCCACACAGTCGCCATGATCTCCCATACAGCACCGGGTCTTGATAGACACATATCTCTCATTCTTTAGATATCTCTTCCTCCCTGCCTTCGACATTTAGCAAAGCAATCCCTCTGCTACAACTCTTACAGTCTTCATAATCAACTTTTCCTATAAACGAAATTGTCCTCGTGGCACCCACCTCGTATGATCGGAGCAACCCTCGTCAGTTTCTCGTGTGGCAGAACGTGTGTACCGTCTCACCGACCATCCTAACCGCCTCTCGTGTTATCATCATTGTGAACCCCAGACGCCCTCTGAGGACTCCGTGTCTTCATCATTACCACGTTTCCCATCGTCGCCCGGCCAGTTTTACCCAGGACACGTATCTTCCCAAATACACTTCACATCATTGCTGAATTTCCCTGTTATCTTGTCTTTCACGTCATTTTCAGTGCAGGAGTTCATTCACCGTCACGTATATAACACCTTGTGGGATAGTCACATCCTCAGCGTTTGATCCCTCGTATGTGACAACACCTCCTCCGCTGCCCGTCTCTCCTTTGAGTCATACACCCTCCTCCCACCTGTGGTACACCACGCTCGCTGCACATCACGACCTGGCGGCATCATTCTTGTGCTTCTCATACATAATGTCATCCTGTTGTTGTCTACAAGTTGCGCCAGGCATATGATTGGCCTAGTCCGTACCTCTGGTGTTGGCTGACTCCGCCTGCGATTGAAATGTCACACTGAGCGAGGCCGTAACGCTAGGAGTACAATCTCGTACAAATGGCATCCCACTCCAAAGGATTCTACGTTCCCCTGCTCCTGGTAAGGAGCGTCTCCTTAGGTTGCACGAGCCTGAGGTAATTACGAATAATGAAGTGATCCAAAAGTATCTCTTTAGCAGTATCGACCAACACCACATTCGTTTTCCTTCTCCCTTCTTGAGTCACACACTTCATCCGTACCAACAAAAATAGATAAGTGGGTCTCCCCTCCTTGTGGTACTCATCTCGTATATGTCCGTCACTTAGAACCCAGCAATGCCCATCTTCAGGTCTTGGGCGCATTGAGAAATGTGTGTGGTGTGGAGGAAGGAGAAGCCGCTGTCTTTAAGGAGAACGCTGGGTATGTACGGATGCGAGGCCTGGGTCCAAGAGACGTAAGAGAAATAGATAAACTTAACTGGGAGTGAAACCTAGAAGTTCTTCAGCTGTACTGCCCATCATCCCAAGATGTTTGTCTTCATCTACCCCACGTCACCAACCACCACACATGAACTACACTGCCTCATTATCCATCAAATTATCCTCATTATCAATCAAATTATCCTCATTATCCATCAAATTATCCCATCATTCAAATTATCCTCATTATTAATCAAATTATCCTCATTATCCATCAAATTATCCTCATTATCATTCAAATTATCCTCATTATCCATCAAATTATCCCATCATTCAAATTATCCTCATTATCATTCAAATTATCCTCATTATCCATCAAATTATCCCATCAATCGAATTATCCTCATTATCATTCAAATTATCCTCATTATCCATCAAATTATCCTCATTATCCATCAAATTATCCTCATTATCCATCAAATTATCCTCATTATCCATCAAATTATCCTCATTATGCATCAAATTATCCTCATTATCAGTCAAATTATCCTCATTATCCATCAAATTATCCTTATTATCCATCAAATTATCCTCATTATCCATCAAATTATCCTCATTATCCATCATATTATCCTCATTATCATTCAAATCATCCTCATTATCAGTCAAATTATCCACTCAAGCCGTCCATCCTTACTTACCTCCACTTAAACTAATCCTCTTCTATATCCTGACATGACTCTTCCCCCGGAGTGTGTCCTCCACACACACCCAGCAACCCAGCCTTCCTCGCGTGTTCCACGCACCACCAACTCGAATATATTTCCCCCCCTATTATTTTAACAAGTTTTCCCCAGTTATTCTTGTATTCCCCTCCCCGCCCTCTCTACTCAGCGCTAGGGAGGGCTCTCAGCCACTGCGGGCGGGGCTGGAGGACGTGGGTCCTGGGAGCGTCGAGTGCGTGCCCCCTGGGGGCTCGAGCAAGCCGGGCGTGGGAGCAGCGTGTGGTCGGTCGGTCGGTCTGCCTCACTCACGTTAGGGCCATCCACCAACGCTAGTCAGGAAGGAACGGTAAACATCGTTGTTTGGAAACGGATTCTTCATGTTGCTTTTATTTACTTCGTCATAATGATAATAATAATAATAATAATAATAATAATAATAATAATAATAATAATAATAGTTTGAAGAAGAAGAATAGTAATAATATTAATGATAATGATAATAATGATAATGATAATAATAATGATAATGATAATAATAATAATAATAATAATAATAATAATAAGAAGAAGAAGAAGAAGAAGAAGAAGAATAGTAATAATATTAATGATAATAATAATAATGATAATGATAATAATGATAATAATAATAATAATGATAATAATAATAATAATAATAATAATAATAATAAGAAGAAGAAGAAGAAGAAGAAGAAGAAGAATGATAGTAATAATGATAATAATAATAATAATGACAGTGATAATATTATAATAATGATAATTACAATCGATAGTAATATGGTGGTAAAAGAAAGACAAGAGTGAAATTAGCATTGATTGTAACGACCATATGATACTGTTGATAATGATAAAAAATAATGACTGATTAGAATAATGTCAGAGTCTCTATAGAATTATAGTGATCATGACAACAGTGCCAGTGATATAATCCATAATGATAACTCTATCAGCAGTGATAATGGTAACAATGATAACAGAAACAGAAGTAACTGTAGTAATGGTAGAAGTAATGATGATACAGGTAATGATAATTTCAGTGATGATTTCTTATGGAGCATAATTATCTCTAAAAGTAAGAAACAAGATCCAGAAATTCCTTTCAAATTACTATATGAGCGATTAATGGAATGTACGAGAATAGTTCTTTATAACTCGTTATATGTTCGTAGAAAGTCTGATATATATATATATATATATATATATATATATATATATATATATATATATATATATATATATATATATATATGTATATATATATATATATATATATATATATATATATATATATATATATATATATATATATATATATATATATATATATATATGATTTCTCAACTCCTCCTTTCCCTCCCCCGTGTATAGAGCGTTTAAAGGAGACACCAATTGCCATTAGCATCTGAAAACTTAGGGTTGGATTCCGTGGCCAGAAATCGTCCTCCAAAGTCTTCCATTTCCCCGTCTTGCTGACCTGGATCCTCCTAGATATGTGACCTTATAGGGTTAGTTGGTTGGGGGTATGGGTCAGTCACCTGCCAAAGGGAGCATTAACGTCGGAATGCGACCACCAAACGGAATGTCTCATAACACCACCTCCAGGTGTTGAAGACAGTTCGAAGACCACATGTGTACTACTCCACTGTGTATGTGCGTCTTCGATTTAATGACCAGTAAGTCGTACGTTCTCACCAGCACACTTTCCAGCAGACACAACAGGAAGTCTACGAACTCTAAAGAAAATGACAGTTTCATTAACACACACAAAAATGTTTACGTGTACGCAAGCGTTCAACTTGGCAAGAAATCAATTACAAATACGAACCCACATTTCGCCGATTCGACAGAACGTCCACATGGCTTATCAGCCGACACTTTAACATCAAAGGAATAGACTCTCTAATCATCAGTTCTTATATGACATTAGTAGAACAAAAGATCTGGATGTAAAAGCTATAACTACTCTATTTATGCATCAGCTTTCGTGACTGCTGACTGGGGCAGGGGTGGAAGTTAGAAGAAGTTAGCAGACTTTTTATTGGAAGGCTCTTATGTGAGTCGAAAAATGCTGAAAATGAGTGAGACTGTTTACATTTCATTGAGCCTCGGGCTTCTCCACATTACACAACCATTCTAATCTTAGTCTATAGACTTAGCAACCCATAATTCACTACCAAAAATTGAATGGTTGGCAAACTTTGCCTACAGTTCACCAGCAGGAATAAATGTCTACGGTCATCTAACCCCGCATTTCACTAACACACATGAGAGACTACGGTAGGGGTCCCCAGTCTTCGACAGAGGTTCCCAGTTTACGACAGAGGTCCCCCAGTCTACATCAGAGGTCTCCATTCTACAACAGAGGTCCCCAGTTTACGACAGAGGTCCCCCAGTCTACGGCAGAGGTCTCCATTCTACAACAGAGGTCTCCATTCTACAACAGAGTTCTCCATTCTACAACAGAGGTCCCCAGTTTACGACAGAGGTCCCCCAGTCTACGGCAGAGGTCTCCATTCTACAACAGAGGTCCCCAGTTTACGAGAGAGGTCCCCAGTCTACGACAGAGGTCCCTAGTCTACGACAGAGGTTCCCAGTCTACGACAGAGGTCCCCAGTCAACGGCAGGCTCTCTATAGTTAAACGATAGAGGTCCCGCAGTCTACGACAGACGTCCCCAGTCTACGACAGGATCTCCAGTCTAGGGCAAGTGTCCCCCAGCCCTGACATAGAAGAAAACTACCGTGAAATTTTAGGTAGAGGCAGAGAGAGAGGACTCGAGAATGAGCAGTTCTTTCGTCTGCTCAGAAAATGTGTCAAACTCAACAAATTCAAGATACAGTACAAAACGGAAAAATCATATCATGATCGTCAAACGTCCAGCAAAGAGGCGTCATTAACGTGTTACAAAAGCATGAGAATTAACACATCCTATCTTCCTCCCTCCAGTGGTATTATCAGGTGTAGGACGAGGGTGTGGCAGCTGGGCTAGGGTGTGTCAGCGAGCTGGGGAATCCATCCGTCAAGACCTCTGTGTTCCTCTTCGTCTTAGCATCACGAACCTCACTGTTGTGTGAGGAGAGACACGGGATCGACCCTCGACCTCACAGTTGTGTGAGGAGAGACACGGGATCGACCCGCTACAGTTGTGTGAGGAGAGACACGATATCATCATGAACCTCACTGTTGTGTGAGGAGAGACATGGTATCATCATGAACCTCACAGTTGTGTGAGGAGAGACACGGGATCGACCCGCAGCGAGAAGTGATCTTCAGATGAGCGCCCAGTTTTCTCCGTGACAGACGCTTGTTTACGCTCATGTGAAAAAAAAAGGAGACAGACGTTAATGTCAAGCGTTGTGTCGTTTCCACAAGATATTTTTTTTTCAAAAGCCACGGATTTTTCATGAGGTCAACTTCGTCCATTTCAATCCGAAGCAATTTCCCCGAGCTGAACTATCAGTGTTCCGAACACCGCGGTGAACGAATTCATAACGAAAAAAAAGATTAAAGATAAAAAAACCTCAGTACTAGTTCTGTAACACTCTGGTGTTGAAATGTTAAAGGGAATGCTTGCTCAGGTTTTACATTGTGGCCAAAATAAAATAAAAAAAAAAGAGAAAGAAAAATAGTCAGAGTTAAACTCACTCTCACCAACAGTTTCAACCATTTTTTTCTTTCTCTTGCCTTTTTTTTCCCCCCTCACATTTTAGAATTGTTTGTGATTTGTTTGTCAAGCGTCATTTCCATAAATCCAGTTTGCTCTTCGGTACATTGACTGGACTGACCACATGGCCTGTGTGTTGATCTTCACTGTGAAATTCCAGGTTCGAAATTGCACCACTTTAGCTACAACTTGGGAAAGAAAAAGCGAAACACCCGCTCACAGACTCACTTCAGTCGAGTGAGGCGTATTATTTATTTTTGAACGACGTAGATTTCTTAGTCATGCCTACCACTGCTTGTGCCCCATCCACACCCTACCACTGCACACGCCCCATCCACACCCTACCACTGCACGCACCCCATCCACACCTTACCACTGCACGCGCCTCATCCACACCCTACCACCACAGGCGCCCTATCCACCCCCACCACAGTACGCGCCTCATCTACACCCTACCACCGCACGCGCCTCATCCACACCCTACCACTGCACGCGCCTCATCCACACCCTACCACTGCACACGCCTCATCCACACCCTTCCGCTGCACGCACCCCACCCACACCCTACCACTGCACAAACCCCATCCACACCCTACCACTGCACGCGCCTCATCCACACCCTACCACTGCACGCGCTCATCCACACCCTACCACTGCACACGCCTCATCCACACCCTACCACCACAGGCGCCCTATCCACCCCTACCACAGTACAGAACGTCAAATTTTCCAGTGGTATGTTACCTTCCGTAACGCTTGACGAACACCATCATCATCATCATCATCATTGGCTCGTACGACCCGACCCTGGCTGTCATATATGACCAGGTCGACCGCCGTACCCTCGTCTTCAGGAGGTTACGCCATCGTCCTGATACTTTAGTACATTAATCTTTTACCTGATGCATTAATCAGTTCATTAATCGCATGAATATTAGTTATTAACCTCTCTATCATTTGTCATCATTTCGAACAAAGAGATATGTGCTTTTGAGGAGCAGAGCCATAAGCTGATGTTGAGACGAAATGGAAAATCGTAGTGTGTAGCTTTTGTGGTTAATTCCATCCTCGAACACTGTAATGGTTAAGTAGGAGGATAGCAGCAGCCAGGTGTAAACAAGAGCTGAAGTCGAGTCGAGATAGAGACATTGCCCATCAGGAGCGTCTTGTTGAAGTTGCCGTCATGAGTGTAAAGCTGAAGAGAACGGGTTGTTGAAGAAGACGGAGGGAGGTCGTTAACGCCGTAATGTTTGGTCGTGTTCATCAAGAGAAATTAAAAGAAAAAAAAAAGGGCAGATGTCTCTTGACTGAATAACGAGAAGAACTGACACCATTCCAATGTACAGCGTCAGCCTCGCAGCCCTCTGGAAGCCTTCCAAGAGGCCGCGAGGCTTCTTGAAGACGTTGTCGAAGACTGTTTACTGGAAGATCTCTCAGCCACACGCTGACGGTGGATGGCTGGACAAAGATGTCTAAACCTGATTCAAAAAAGATGAAGACTCTGATGTTCGTAGAAATTGAACATCATACGTTAACATGACTCAGTTCAGTGACTGGGGTTTTATTTTTTATTTTTTTGCTTTTTGTTTTCCCACGGCTGCGCCTCCAAAACGGATGTGTTTGAACCTCCTGGAAACTAAGGGTCAAGATAAACACACACCCCAACTCGTTAGCTCAATCACTCGTGCCTCCAAATGTAAACTGGACCAGTGGAAACAAAGCGTGGCAAACACTTGGCCTCCATTGTTCCAAAATGTGATATAAAAAAAAAAAGGTGAAACTGTTGATGGTGAGTTGAGTTTTGATCCTTTGACTTTTTTTTTTGGCCACAATTGGAAAAACCTCAACATGCATTCGGTGTAACATTTCAACAATTCCCTGTCATAAAACAAGAGGTGGTTTCCTCTTCCCCCCCCCCCCCCCATATTCCTGTGTGCGTGTGTGTGAATTGATTGAACGCATCTGTTATTTCCAGTAGTGGTTGTGCCAGTAGGCTAAATCATCTCGGACTAAAATTGAAAAGAACTTGAGCTGGAAATGGTGAGCATTCATTTTGAAATTGACGAATGACCCCAATAGATTTATGGCCCCCTTTTTTTTTTTTTTTCCTATGAGCCACTGAAAGGTGTTCCTTTGTTGCTGGGGTCGGGGGGAAGGGAGGAGGATCACGCCATCTCTGAGTCTCTTTTCTCGTAATTATGAAGTTCATGAGACACGAAGTACAGGTGATGGCTTGTGGATTTCCCGTCTCATGAACGATAACTCCGACTTGCCACAGTTGTCGTCCACCACAGATAACTGTGCCACAGGTTGCTGGAAGAAGATAACTGTGCCACAGGTGGCTGGAAGAAGATAACTGTGCCACAGGTGGCTGGAAGAAGATAACTGTGCCACAGGTGGCTGGAAGAAGATAACTGTGCCACAGGTGGCTGGAAGAAGATAACTGTGCCACAGGTGGCTGGAAGAAGATAATTGTGCCACAGGTGGCTGGAAGAAGATAACTGTGCCACATGTGGCTGGAAGAAGATAACTGTGCCACAGGTGGCTGGAAGAAGATAACTGTGCCACAGGTGGCTGGAAGAAGATAACTGTGCCACAGGTGGCTGGAAGAAGATAACTGTGCCACAGGTGGCTGGAAGAAGATAACTGTGCCACAGGTGGCTGGAAGAAGATATGATGTCGTCATGTGAAGTCTTAAACTAGTGAGTTTTTGTCTCTTGAAAGGAAAATCATTTTCTTTAATATATGCATTATGATTATAACTTTTAATTCCTGAGTAGATTCAAATCTCAGATATACTTTGAGTCCACGAGTACTTGCTTTGCTTTCCTCTGCCTTCGCCTCAACTTTCGCAGTGGGCCTCTTGTATGGTAATAGGCTAGGGGGCACTTGCCATAGACTGGGAACCACTGCCGTAGGAGGGGAACCCCTGCTGCCGTAGACAGGGGACCCTTACCGTAGACTGGGGACCCCTGTCGTAGACTTGAGACCCCTGACGTAGACTAGGGAACCCTGCCGTAGACTGGGAACTCCTGTCGTAGACTGGGAACTACTATCTTAGACTGGGGACCCCTGTCGTAAACTGAGGACCCCTGTCGTAGACTGGGGACCCCTTTCGTAGACTGGGGACCCCTGTCGTAGACTAGGGGACCCCTGCCGTAAACAGAGGACCCCTGCAATAGACAGGGGAGTCCTACCATAGACAGGGGACCCCTGCCCGTAAACAGAGGACCCTTGTCGTAGACTGGGGACCCCTGCCGTAGACAAGGAACCCCTGCCGTAGACTGGAAACCCTTGGTGTGTAGGCTGTACGCACTTACCATAGTCACATAAACCTTTCATGAGACTGACCCCCTGCCCTCGTGTCTTTGGTGAATCTGTGAACCATACGCTGACACACTTTTGCGAACTGTATTGTGAAACCTGTTGAAACAGAGGAGAAATCAGTGACTCTGTGTTGTTCCCTTTCATCATCGCTCTGTTGATCACCCTGCCAACTAGACTCCTAAATTCTTGAACTTTCCTTCCATCTACCACATAAATAGAGATTCAAACCCTCCTATCCAGTCATCGTAGACTATCGTACACTCTTCCGTTGATATGATAGTATTTGGTCACCCCGGAGAATATATATGTCACTTTAAAGTAAAAGATCTGGATCGATAAGTTGGTAGAATTCTATTAGAGAAATTCGGCCCCTTGATTTTCCTGTCTTATGTCGTTAATGAACTGAAAATTATTCTTTATCTTAAACATTTGTTTTTCGTTAGTTAAATGTTCGTTGATACCTCCGCAGACTTAGGATGTATTAGTGAAATGCGAGATAGCAGGTCCGTAGACCTTGTACTGCGTTATCAACTTGGCGGGTAAACTCCTCTCTCTCTCTCTCTCTCTCTCTCTCTCTCTCTCTCTCTACTGCCAGGAGAAATAAGAAATATGTGAGAAATATGTGTTGATCAACTACATTTAAACATTTAAAAGAAAACTTGACATGTGGGTGAAATCAGTCCCAGATGAAAACCAAGAGCCAGTGATCATAGAATGCAGGAGGGCGGGCAGCTGAGAAGAACAGCCTATACGTCAACCAAGACGGGGGCAGGGGCGGGTGAAGCTACGCGCCAGCTCCACCATTCTGGCTGAACCTCTTCGTAGGTACTCGAAGGTAGGTAGGCACTCGTAGGTAGGTAGGTAGGTAGGTAGGTACTGTATACATGATATATTTCTTCTGCCTTCCATCTTTCACAACAGTATAGCTGTATTTTTTCTTTCTTTCTTTCTTTCTTTCTTACTAGTTGGTATATAAGGTTCGTTGTAAAAACTAGGCTTCCCCCAATATTATACAGTTGAAGAAGGTTTATGGACAGAAATATATCATATAATTCCATGATAGAAAAAGAAAAACTAAAAAAAACACACTTCTAAACTTACAGTGAGGTGAGGGAGAGAGAAAGAAAGTGATGAATTGGAAGATCCAGTTCATTCATTTTGAAATCACAGTTGACAGGCAGCTGTTCGACCCACCGCCCTACCCCCCCCTCCCCTCTCCAGTACTCTTTTTTTTCCCCCGCTCTGACTATACGAAATGTCATTCTAATGAACCATTTTCATACATGTAATATTGAGAAACATTTGACAAGCATACATTTTATGAAACATTTAATGGCGGTCAGTCACGACACACAGTCGCCTAATCTGTGTCATTTATAGCCACACGCTCGTTAACATTTAACCCACCTCTCTCTCTCTCTCTCTCTCTCTCTCTCTCTCTCTCTCTCTCTCTCTCTCTCTCTCTCTCTCTCTCTCTCTCTCTCTCTCTCTCTCTCTCTCTCTCTCTCTCTCTCTCCCCACTTGTCTACGCACTCATCATTTATTTAATGACTCGCATTACTGCTCAAACCATTAGAGTGTCTGCCAGGGTCATCACGAAACTTTCCGATAGCTGGTCGACTGCATTATCCTTTCTTGTATATCCTTACTTATTTGCTTTGTGTGAGGTATATATATATATATATATATATATATATATATATATATATATATATATATATATATATATATATATATATATATATATATATACATATATATATATATATATATATATATATATATATATATATATATATATATATATATATATATATATATATATGATTGTTTACCAAATGTTTACCAAATGGCGTCCTAGCTTCGTGTCTTCGATGTATATCAACTGACATATTTCTCTCTTGTGTCTCCCCTGATGATGTGATTATTACACGAAAGTGCACTTGGGATCTTATCGTGTTTCATTTTTCCCTGTGGACTCAGGAATATCTCAATCACGCGCAAAATTGTGATCCTTCCCAATATATATATATATATATATATATATATATATATATATATATATATATATATATATATATATATATATATATATATATATATATATATTCTGTTCTGGACTCACTACCTCGATCGCAACACTTCGATATTTTCATTTTTTTGCTTTGGTGAGCGAGGTACAATTTTCCCTTTTTTTTTCCTCAGATTTTCGCTGAGGCCACAGATCAATGCAGTAGGTACGAAGGCAGGAGGACGTTTTGTTTCCTTTCGTCACGGTAGAAGCAAGAGGAGGTCACTCCTTCCCCAACTGCTGGTGTTTACCCGCTGGTGTCCACGTCCGGGGGAACTTGGCCCTCACTAACTGGCCAGCAAGCCTACCAAAACTTGCTTCTTTAATTACTTTTACTTACAAACGAGCCACTGTTAAGTGTTCAGAAGTAAACTGTCATTTATAACGTATGTTCTAGACTTTTATAATGTGACCACTCATCCACGAAAGATGAGAAGGTGTGGTGCAGGGGGGGTGTATGTTTTCAAGCAAACTGCTCCACACAGATCACAGTTATCATTTCTATACTGTGTATGAATATCCAGTCGTGTGCAGTAGGGCTAAGTGGTATGGCTGCTTCTGCAGACATGCATGTACGTATATGATATACTGGGGATCAAATCATGTGTGAATAGGTTTAACCACGATGCTGAATCTTATATAAATAAAAAAAAAAGAATCGAGGTATTAAGCATTGCAGCAGCTAAAAGAGATTGAGTTAGGCTGGCTTTCACACTAATCTGGAACGTGATTGATTAATATCAACTCGATCACTCTATTAAGTTCCGAAGATGGAACGCAGTTAGATGACTCGCGTGTATGACTCTCACATCCCAGAGAGATTATTCCAGGGTTCTGTTTATATACTAGGGAGTTTGGAACTTATCAAGGATCTGGTCCGTCCTAAGAACACCACAGTAGAAAAGCTGTACATGGAATAAACTACGAAATGCCCTCAAGTCCATCTATATAATGAAAGGTTCAGGAAATAGTAACAACATAGATTTCGACCCGAATTGGCTCACATGCGTCTCTCAATGGGTCGTCCCACCTCCAAGCTATGGAGATGTAATCTATTAAAGGAAGTCACGAGAGCGAGGAAGCCGAGCAGTGCTGCAGCAGACACACACACACACATCCTTCCTGGACATTATCCAGAGTTTCTATGGTCGCAGAAGGTCGCTTTGGGGATGTTGTTGTCGTCGGATTCGACAGGTCTCCTCTCGCTTGACAACGGGTCCCCCACGTCTCGCCGACGGCCCGTTCTCTGTTCTATCCTCCTGGGTAAATGAAGTTGTAAACATGTTTCATAAAAGATTTTTTTTTACGTGTTGATGGTAAAATCATCTCTGTCCACTCTGTATTCTGAGTGACAGCTTCGGAGCGTGACCCCTCTCGATGTCCCACAGGTCTTGAGTTAAGAACCTCTTTCCTTTTATTCCAGGACTGTAAGCGAATGCAAACACAGTTAGCGTCCCTCCTCAGCATGTGATATTCGGAACAGATTAAGATTCTAATTCCTGCAGGAGACCGTAATTCCCTCGCCATTTCTCGTGGTGGACCGCCTCCAAATGAGTTTACGGAGACGAGGTTGTTGGAAGGAAGGGATACCACATAACACTTGCCTTTTCTTTTTTTTCTTTATTCCTTTGGTGATTATCATTATTTTTTTTTTTTTTCCTCTTTATTAAGTCTTATCGTTGACCAGTCGTCGCTGGCCTCAAGGTCTCCATCACTGGTCCGTGGGTCTGAGACGTAAAGCTCCTCCACACGGGTGGCGAGTGAATGGGAGGAATGCTCTCTCTCTCTCTCTCTCTCTCTCTCTCTCTCTCTCTCTCTCTCTCTCTCTCTCTCTCTCTCTCTCTCTCTCTCTCTCTCTCTCTCTCTCTCTCTCTCTCTCTCGTCTCGCCCCTCATCCGGCCTGCGTCTGTAAGAAACTATAACCTCTTGGCTTCGATGCATCGGTACGTCTTCCTTGGAGCCTGGACGCCGCCGTATCGTGCGCTGTGTCACCCGGGGGCGTCCCGCTCCTGCAGGAGGAGGAGGAGGACCCTGGCATCGGCAGCGTCGACGTCGCTGCTGCCCCCCCTCACCCCCCATCACACACACACACACACACACACACACACCACACACACACACACACACACACACACACACACACACACACACACCACACACACACACACACACACACACACACACACACACACACACACACACACCCTGCTGGTCGACGACCCGCTGATTGAGGCAGGAACCACTCTCTGCTCCTGACGAAGTTGGTTGATGCTAGGCGGGGCTGGGATGTCGGGTTGTGGGGGAGGGGCCAGAGCGTGATGATGATATACGATCATAAATGAATGTTCATTACCACGTAGCACACCATTCCCGGCGTTATCAGGTGGCGACCGCCCTTACGCGCCCCGATATGATGTGCCCACGCCGGGCAGACCCAGCGACAACAGACCGCTAGCAAATTAGGTTTTGTGGACCTTCAGACCCGCGCGCGCGCGTGTGTGTGCGTGTGTGTGTGTGTGTGATGCCTGAGGTACGCCAGCCTCACTCATGAACGTGAGGTCATTGTCAGTCATACAGTACATTACGCAAACATGACCTGTGCATGTAAACAAGGGTCGTCATATGCGAGTGTCTCTGGCGTGCGGGGACGGAGTCTCCTGTTTCAGGAATCCGGGTCGGTCAGACGGCGGATCCGGGTCGGTCAGACGAATCCGGGTCGGTCAGACGGCGGATCCGGGTCGTTCAGACTGCGGATCCGGGTCGGTCAGACGGCGGATCCGGGTCGGTCAGACGGATCCGGGTCGGTCAGACGAATCCGGGTCGGTCAGACTGCGGATCCGGGTCGGTCAGACGGCGGATCCGGGTCGGTCAGACGAATCCGGGTCGGTCAGACGAATCCGGGTCGGTCAGACGGCGGATCCGGGTCGGTCAGACGAATCCGGGTTGGTCAGACGGATCCGGGGGGGGAGAAGATGTCTGTGTTTATCATCTCCTCAGTAGAATCAGTGTGGCTCTTCGAAGAATCAGGTCCTCCTCGAGAGAAGCGGTGGTTCGCCAGCGATGCTGTGAACAGCCTTGGTGAGGACACAGGTACAAGTATGGCCCATCATAACACCCTCCCCTCGAAAAAAAATGAGATGTTTGACCACAGGGGGAATTTTTGGGTCAGCTTGTCGAGAGAAATGATGGGATTTCCAGGATTCGGGTGGGATGCCAAGGGGATTCGATCGTAGGTCGGGATTACTTGCTGTCCTGAATGAAAACTGGTCGATACGTGGGGAAAAAAAATAGATGGATGGGATGTTATGTAAATTGTTTATTCCGTCCAAGAACTTGGCCGAACCTTGTGGGAAGTGATAGGCTGGTTTCAGTAAACTGTTAATCCGTCAGAGTTAATCTCTCAAGTGCGTCTTTATTAATCTCTCAAGTGAGCCATTAGTAATCATTCAAGTGAGCCTTTAGTAATTACTCAAGTGAGCCTTTAGTAATCATTCAAGTGAGCCTTTAGTAATCACTCAAGTGAGTCTTTATTAATCACTCAAGTGAGCCTTTAGTAATCATTCAAGTGAGCCTTTAGTAATCACTCAAGTGAGTCTTTATTAATCATTCAAGTGAGCCTTTATTAATCACTCAAGTGAGCCTTTATTAATAATTCAAGTGAGTCTTTATTAATCATTCAAGTGAGCCTTTATTAATCACTCAAGTGAGCCTTTATTAATAATTCAAGTGAGTCTTTATTAATCATTCAAGTGAGCCTTTATTAATCACTCAAGTGAGCCTTTATTAATAATTCAAGTGAGTCTTTATTAATCATTCAAGTGAGCCTTTATTAATCACTCAAGTGAGCCTTTATTAATAATTCAAGTGAGTCTTTATTAATCATTCAAGTGAGCCTTTATTAATCACTCAAGTGAGCCTTTATTAATCACTCAAGTGAGCCTTTAGTAATCATTCAAGTGAGCCTTTATTAATCACTCAAGTGAGCCTTTATTAATAATTCAAGTGAGTCTTTATTAATCATTCAAGTGAGCCTTTATTAATCACTCAAGTGAGCCTTTATTAATAATTCAAGTGAGTCTTTATTAATCATTCAAGTGAGCCTTTATTAATCACTCAAGTGAGCCTTTATTAATAATTCAAGTGAGTCTTTATTAATCATTCAAGTGAGCCTTTATTAATCACTCAAGTGAGCCTTTATTAATCACTCAAGTGAGCCTTTATTAATCACTCAAGTGAGCCTTTATTAATAATTCAAGTGAGTCTTTATTAATCACTCAAGTGAGCCTTTATTAATAATTCAAGTGAGTCTTTATTAATCATTCAAGTGAGCCTTTATTAATCACTCAAGTGAGCCTTTATTAATCACTCAAGTGAGCCTTTATTAATCACTCAAGTGAGCCTTTATTAATAATTCAAGTGAGTCTTTATTAATCACTCAAGTGAGCCTTTATTAATAATTCAAGTGAGTCTTTATTAATCACTCAAGTGAGCCTTTAGTAATCATTCAAGTGAGCCTTTAGTAATCATTCAAGTGAGCCTTTATTAATCACTCAAGTGAGCCTTTATTAATAATTCAAGTGAGTCTTTATTAATCATTCAAGTGAGCCTTTATTAATCACTCAAGTGAGGCATTTATAGTGTCGTTGAGGAAACTGATACAACACAGATGCCCTCTAGTGATCATCGGTGGAAAGTGACATGCAGAGTGTGTGAGGTTGACGGATGGGAGAGGGAGGGAGGGAGAGTGAGTGGGGGAAGGTGAAGGGAGGTGAGGGAGAGTGGGGAAAGGTATGGGAGTGGAGGGGAGGGAGAGTGAGGTAAGGTGGGGAGGAGAGGCGCTGGACAGTACATAAAGTGGAAACTGACAGTTGGTCCCGGAGTCGGACAGTTCGTTACGGTAATTGGCACAAGCACGGAGCCCTGTGTCCGTGAGGCGCCATGGCCCCACTGCTCAGTGATGGGTATGCTGCGCCTACTGCTCACAACACCGTGCTCACTGCGCAGGACCACGTGCTCACTGGTGTTCGGTGCACCGTGCTCAGTGGCCAGGTGGCGATACGTGATGATTGTGTCGCTGAACGAAATAAGCTTTTATAGACGACCCGGTGCCTGGCGTGGCAGTGCTTCGAGTTCGCGGTCACCACCACGCCCACAGACCCCCGCCACCGAGCGCACAGGGTCATCAACACGCCCACAGTATCACCGCCACGCCCACAATGTCACCAACACGCCCACATAGTCGCCAACACGCCCACAGAGTCACTACCACGGCCACAGTATCACCCAACGCCCATATAGTCGCCAACACGCCCACAGAGTCACTACCACGCCCATAGTATCACCCCACGCCCACATAGTCGCCAACACGCCCACAGAGTCACCACCACGCCCACAGTATCACCAGCACGCCCACAGTGCCACCACCACCACGACGCCCATCTTCACCACCTCCACAAACTCATCACCACGCCCTCCGCCACGCATCACATTTTTTTTTTTCTCTTAGCAAATATTGGTCTGGGGGGAGGAGGAGGAGCGGGGTGTCCCAGGGCGTGGCGACGGTCCTGGCGCGTGGTGAGGGGCGGTGCTGCTCCTGTGGTGGCCGAGGAGGAGGGGGGTCGTCGTCGGCAGGTGAGGGGTGAGGTGAGGTGAGGTGAGGTGAGGTGAGGGGAGTAGGGTGAGGTTGGATGCTGGCTCTCGGGCGACCTGCTGAGATACACAGCATTAGCCACTTCCAAGGAGACGGACGGACGGACGACTCAGTCATTTGTACCAGTGCACACACACACACACACACACACACACACACACACACACACACACACACACACACACACACAGGTGGGGGGGGAGGAGGAGGGGCACGGCTGGTCATATCCTCTCAAGTGTTGTCACAAGTCAGTAAGGACCCCCCTCCTATTTCGGTAGGGATCCGTTTTCTTTTATGAATTATTTTGGTATCGTTAATGTTAACAAGTTTTTTTTTTTTTTCATCATCCGATTTACTTTTTCTGCTTCGTATATATTTGCTCGGGGCGTTATACATTTGGTGTATGAATACGTCAGTGTATGAACTTACCGTGTAAGAGGATGCTGAGAGATAGATAGATAGACGCATGTACACATCCTGCCTGTCTACCACTGTCATACACGAGAGAGAGAGAGAGAGAGAGAGAGAGAGAGAGAGAGAGAGAGAGAGAGAGCAGCCAACACACTCGCCACCCCATAACTCAACCTCAGACAACCGCTGTGTCGACGGCAAATGCTTGGTGTGTGATGGTGTGTTGGAGCCAAGTAAGGGGTCTCTCTCTCTCTCTCTCTCTCTCTCTCTCTCTCTCTCTCTCTCTCTCTCTCTCTCTCTCTCTCTCTCTCTCTCTCTCTCTCGACGATTTGGAAAGAGCTCACTTGTCCCTCTCTTACGTTGACCGGCTGCAAGTACGAACAGGGGTATTCATCAAGTTTAAGCCTTGAGGGAAATGCGAAGAACAGCGGAAGAGACGAAGAGGAGAAGAGAAATGAGAAAAAGAGAAAGCTGAGAGAGAGATATATGACTGCAACTTGGGTTGAAGATAGGAAAAACGAGGTCAAGTGATTATAAAGCTATACGGTGGAAGGTGGTCAACTACAATAGGGCTTTTAAGAGGTCGTTGTTGTGTTATGGTCATGTGTCCAAAGCCTTTATCTGATGCTGGGTGATAGCAATGCTGAGGTATAAAGACCCTGAGTCAATTTTATGCTGTGGGGAGATGAAGTGTGCAAAGGAAAGAACAGTCGTGTATCTTGCTTTCATGTACGTATAATAGTGTTCCCTATATCGAGTGTATACACCACTGTAAGTGTCTGTAATGTATGGTTACAGATGGGAGGCCACAGGCTGGCTCTGAGAGTGATGCAGTGGACACCGGGAGGGAGAGGGAGACGAGACATGAGATTAAAATTTCAAAGACACTTGGCACGTCTGGTTGACGCTGAGTATATACGGAGTAACACCTTGACGAAGGTGAGGCGAGGCGCTAGTGAGACCCAAAAGTAACACCTTGACGAAGGTGAGGCGAGGCGCTAGTGAGACCCAAAAGTAACACCTTGACGAAGGTGAGGCGAGGCGCTAATGAGACCCAAAAGAAAAAAAGATAACTATATTAAGGTGTGATTAAAAAGGCGTAAAATGCTGAGGAAGTGAGTGAGTGTTCATAAAGAGGTATGTGATGTGAGGACAGCCATTTCTGCAGCTGGAGAATATAGCAGATTGGATGAGGTCGAGGAAGATGACGAAAATATCAGCATACAGCACAAGATCTCTGGCGAACAGAAGAGTGTACACGACGGTGAAAGAGATGTGTCTCTGGTGAATATCTGTCAACAGTTTGATGGAAAGAAAGGGTCCTCTTCATGTTATGTCGTATGGACGACACGAGATTGTATCGTGAGAGAGATCAGTGCTCTTCCAGGATAGAGTGTTGGTATATACAAGGCGATGTCGGGGAAGGAGAGGGACCGCTTCATACAATAGCTGAGGGTGATGTACTTTATGCGACGGTGGACAGTGAAGGAAAGTGAGGAAGATCAGTGACTGTAGGAGATGGTGAGGACACACACACTGCTCGCGTGAAGCTACGCGCGTGTGTGAGTGTGTGTGTGTGTGTGTGTGTGTGTGTGTGTGTGTGGGAGGGAGAGACATGTAAGATGAACATCACTGAAGATGAAGATATTCAGGGTGATGATCACGAGGGAGGAGCAGTTTGTTAAAACCTTTGGAGGCGAGGTTCACAACGGTCCTCTGAAGTGAGGGAATGGCAGGATTACCCACGGTGGGGTGGGAGATCACCATGACGGGAGGAGGAGGAGGAGGAGGAGGTGGTGCTGCTGCTTTACTGAGGCCACGTACGTGTGTGGGGTTCGGTTATTCACCATGAGGCTGCTGGGTGGCTACCAGCGTGCAGGGAGAGTGTTGATAGACCCGGAGGAGGCCGCTGGGTGGCTACCAGCGTGCAGGGGGAGTGTTGATAGACCCGGAGGAGGACGACTACAGAAGGAAGTATGAACTCGCGTCTGGTTGTGTGTAGGTAAGAGGGAAGGAGCGTGTGATGGATGTGATGAAGAGATTTACCGGGAAGTGTGAAGTATGTTGAGAGAAAAGAATACAAGAATGAGTTGTGCGGGATTTTGGCTGGAATGTTACGTCCGTCTACCGTCGTAAATAGATGGAGTCGACAAAGAGGACGTGGCTTGCAATATGGATGTTGGCGAGAAGGACATGAAAGGAACGTGCAGCAGTGGATTCTTGGTGTGATACTGAACGTAATGGGTTGAAAACCTCAGAGGAACGTGGGAGAATTAGAGTGTTGAAGAAAGTAAGTCTTAAAGAATGACTGTTGGCTATAATCAATGTCTTATGTTTTTTTTTTTTTTAGAAAATGGGGATTTGCAGTGTGATGTGCGTCCGAATAGTGCGATGCTGGAGAGGGTTAAGATTTATAAGCGATTAATAGAGGAGTGTGTGTTGATACACTGAGAGAGAGAGAGAGAGAGAGAGAGAGAGAGAGAGAGAGAGAGAGAGAGAGAGAGAGAGAGAGAGAGAGAGAGAGAGGAGGCTGGGTAAGAGGTATGGGCTGGCTGTGAGTAAGTGGCGCTGAGAGAGAGAGAGAGAGAGAGAGAGAGAGAGAGAGAGAGAGAGAGAGAGAGAGAGAGAGAGAGAGGAGGCTGGGTAAGAGGTATGGGCTGGCTGTGAGTAAGTGGCGCCACTTGTTAGAAGACACAGGTTGTCAGCTTCCCTGTAGTGTTTGGGGTGTTGGTACGTACCTGAATGTCGAACATCAGAAGGACACGTAGAGTACAAGGTGTACAGGTGGGAGTGTAGGGTTCAGTGAGGAAGAGAAAAGACTCGAGAGAGAATTGAGGATGATGGGGGACAGGTGATGAGTGAAAAGATATGATTATTACATGAAGATAAAGCTAGTGTATAGACAGCTTTGCAAGTAACGTGATAATTTCTGCACAGCGCCACACACACACACACACACACACACACACACACACACACACACACACACACACACACAGTATAGAAATAGGTTGCATTATAGAATCACGTAAATGTTGTTGTGACTTTCAAACAGCCCAATTATAGATATCTAAATATGTTGATAAAGGATCTTTTTTTTCTCTTCTTTTCTTTAAATGATTTTTTTTTTTTTTACACAAACATGAATGTCGGGTGACGAGGATGTCGCGTGACGTGTAATCAAAATGCAAAAATGGGCGGGGAGCTGGGTGACGGGTGACGGGCTCTACGTGACCTCACTGTGACTGGTGATGGGTCCCGGGTAGCGGGTCTTCTGTGACGTTCCTTGGTCGGTGTGTGACGCAAGGGTCTGCGACGATACCGCGAGGCGGTGACGTGTGTGTGTGTGTGTGACGGATAATTGATGACGGGGGGTGGTAGGTGACGGATCGTACGTGACGGCGGGTCTGTGTCATATATGTGCCCGTATGGTGCGGGAGGTGAACGTCACAGCTGACCTTTGGGTCGGGCGACCCAGGGCTGGGACGGTCCTGGGAAGAAAGAGATTGTGTTACACCTCTCACCCACTCCATTCCATTCCCTCCCTCTCTCCCTCACCTCTCTCTCCTCCCTCCCTTCCTTCCTCGCCACTTCTCCCTCCCTTCTCTCCCTCACCACTCCTCCCTCCCTTCTCTCCCTCACCACTCCTCCCTCCCTTCCTCCCTCGCCACTCCCCACAAAAATTTGACACAAAAGAAGAAAGATGAGGATTTTCATGAATACCCTCACACCCCTGACCCTCTAAGCTCCACCCCTGACCCTCCTAACTCCCCTCTTGACCCTCCCTTAGCTCCACACCTGACCTTCTTAGCTCCACCCCCTGACCCTCTTAGTTCCACACCTGACCCTCCCTTAGCTCCACCCTGACCCTCCCTTACCTCCACCCCTCACCCCTCCCTTAGCTCCACACCTGACCCTCCCTTAGCTCCACCCCTGACCCCTCCCTTAGCTCCACCCCTCACCCCTCCCTTAGCTCCACCCCTCACCCCTCCCTTAGCTCCACACCTGACCCCTCCCTTAGCTCCACACCTGACCCTCTTAGCTCCACACCTGACCCTCCCTTAGCTCCACCCCTCACCCCCCCTCCTCCTCCTCCTCCTCCTCCTCCTCCTAGCCCCACACGCCGGGCGATCACTACCCTTCGCCCCGGTTCACTGTAGGATATGCCTACCCTTCTGGTCTCCCTCCGTCACTCACGCGCCCACGACGACCACCACACCACCCTCCCAAGCCGAACGCCACACGTCACGTCCGGGACGACAGGAATTCACGACCTCCCCGCGCAAGATGAAGGACTTGTATCGGGTGGTGATCAGGTAAACAAAGATGGGAGGCGAGGTGTAGGGTTAGTGGTGACGGATGAGACCACCTGGTGGCGGGAAGTCGAACTCGTGTTGCTCTCCTCCTCTATATAGGCCGGAGATAAATGGACGAATTATTTACGAGAACAGAAACCATCTATATATATTTTTTTTTCATTGGTTGGTTACTGGTTAGGAGAGAGGAGGATAGAGGATGTGGATAGGGACGGTAGAATGTAGAAAAATGAAGGTAGATTTGTCATATGTAAAAATGTTATATAGGGTATGTGCACTGAAGTGTGTAGATTTCTTTTTCTTTCTTTTTATGTTAGCTGAGACGGTAAGGGCATCTGAGGCGCTAACCAGGTACCCATTTTATCGACCAACCCCTTCCTTAGGGGGTGGATGAACAGTTGGGTTGACTGTGGGCTTGCTGCTGCAACCGGGACTCGAACCTATGCGCTTCGACCCTCGATACTTTATGGAATAGTTATTTCAGGTAAATTACTTATATACTCCCTGGTATGTGTGTTTGTTTGTGTGCCAATACCCTTTTTTTTTTTTTAGAATGAACACACACACACACACACACACACACACACACACACACACACACACACACACACACACACACACACAACAACAACAACAACAACCCTGCCGTTCGAACAGCCAATAACGCACACGAGTCTCATCCAGCAGTAAGCCCTCCTCCTACAGCCCGGCCAGACACCAGTATGTCTCCTCCCATCCTCCATACCGCTCGACTGGCGCTGAGCGCTTGAAAATACACGAGATCCTCGACTTGATCCCCCGGAGAGGTCTTGTGAAGCTGTCGTGGTGGAACACGCCCGGGGTAACGCGAGCCAGTGGAAGAAAATGGGAGATAGCTGATCAGCATAGAGAAATAGAAAATGGAAGAAGGAGGAGGAGGAGGAGGAGTATTTTTCTCACTGGCTAGGATAGAGGAGGGATAGGAGATCGGGGGGAAGACAGGAGTAAACCCCGTGGTATTAGGGGTGAGAATAGTGTATATTTCTTAGGATAATTGATGTGAGTATGGCGAGAAACGGGAAACGGAGGAGGAATATCTTAGCTCTCGAAGACAGAGTTCACTCAGAAAATGGGGCGCCAGGAATATTCTGGCTGTGAAAAAATACGTTTAGATAGAAAATGGGAGGGATATTTCAGCTCTGAACAATACGTGTAGACAGAAAATGGGGTCGAAGGGATATTCTCACTGTGAAGGAGGCGTGTAGATAGAAAACGGGGGACGGAGGAATATTGTAGCTCCGAAGATTTTTAAGAGTTCAGACAGAAAATGGAATTTGGGGTGGAGGGGGAAGTATCCTAGCTTTTAAGAACATGCAAAAGTAAGATAGACCCCACAACTGCCCCGCTCACTACCTCTCATTAAGACAAGTGCAGTCCATCTTGTTAATGAGCGTCTGACCCCATTCTATTTAATCGTTAGAAGGGTTCCGGTCGTACACACGAGCCTGCCCACCAAGATGACATAGTGGTCCAGGTTCTCAAAATGCAGGACATCGGGGTTTTTTTTTTCTTTGAACAGCCTTGAAGTTCATTGATGTTTGAACCATAATTAGCAACAACAAAAAAGAATTTGTGAATGAATATTAAGCCATTGTCAGTATAGATTCTTTTTTTTTTTTTTAAGTTTGTCTACTGTATCTTTAAAAGGTGTTTTGTTTTGTGTCT
>NC_092231.1:7820696-7833196 GCF_036320965.1 Panulirus ornatus
CACACACACATGATTTAGTTCACCAATAAGCATGCCTATTATCGGCCAGACTTTCCAGATATATATCACCATTGTATATTAGAACTAATTTGCATAATTTTAATCTCACCCCTCACTGAAATGTGGCACACACTACGTTATCTGAGCATTCAGAACGAAATAAAGCTACGATGGGAATGAATAAAGGCAGACAGTGTGAATTGTGTGCATGTGTATATATGTATGTGCCTGTGTGTGTATATATATGTGTACATTGAGATGTATGGGTATGTATATTTGCGTGTGGTGACATGTATGTATATACATGTGTATGGGGGTGGGTTGGGCCATTTCTTTCGTCTGTTTCCTTGCGCTACCTCGCAATCGCGGGAGACAGCGACAAAGCAAGCAAAATGAATAATATATATATATGTATATATGTATATATATATATATATATATATATATATATATATATATATATATATATATATATATATATATATATATATATATTCACCATTTCCCGCGTAAGCGAGGTAGCGTTAAGAACAAAGGACTGAGTCTTAGAGGGAAAATCCATACTTGGCCCCCTTCTCAGTTCTTTTTTTTGGAAAATAAATACTGGAGGGGAGGATTTCCAGTCCCCCCGCTCCCTCCCCTCTTAGTCGCCTTTTGCGACACGCAGGGAATACGTGGGGAATATTCTTTCTCCCCTATCCCCTGCATGAGGTTGTACCACGGGTAAAAACTCACTTTTTCACACACACACACACACACTAGCCTCAGCCAAACCTCGAGGGAAGTATGAACACCCGGGTTGAGTGTGTACCGACCTCCATCCACACAGTACTCGAAACCGTGCGATCTGGGCACACAGAGCATGCCCGTGCTGACTCATGGTCAGCAGCGCTAGTAATGTCTGTACGTGTAGTGACGTACGAAATGCTACGATCTTGAGATGCATTCGCCTTGTGCCTGCTGGAAGGAACTTGACTCCCGGGAACACCTGGTACGGATCACTCAGGCGAGACCTTCCTGAAGGAGGGAGTTCGACACTGTCTCACGTGCTGGGCGTCGCTCATAAGGTAGTTTCCATGCAGGTGGCGGACGTCGTCGTAGCCGTCCTCTTGAGCAGCAAGGAGGCGGGCCAGGCACCTGTTCCCACCCACCCACTCACACAAGGACAGACCCACTCCTGGGATCCCTGGGAAGAACCTAGCTCCCCGTCGTGTGATATTCCAGCCCGCTGGGGTGCTCATAAGGCGTACCTTTTGTTGATGCGGTCTGTGGCTGGCTGGCTGGCTGGCTGGCGCCACGTCGACCTCACTGGACGTGGGAGACACTCGACTATTCTGACAATCCTGCCGGTGGTGGCCCCAGACCTGCCGATGGTGGCCCCAGGCCTGCCGATGGTGGCCCCAGACTCCACCACATGGGCAGCCCTGGTAACCTTGAATAAAGCAACCACATCAGGCCCTAGTTGTCTCCGTCCCTTATGATGATTATATAATCATTTGCCGCATTATTTTAGTTACATCATTTTGTCTTGTGTTCGTCTTCCGCTTTTCAGTGTTGTAAATGATATAGAGTTAGCTTCGTTCATAGATATGTGTGTGTGTGTGTGTGTGTGTGTGTGTGTGTGTGTGTGTGTGTGTGTGTGTGTGTGTGTGTGTTTCAAAATAGTTCCCATGTGCGCCATAGGTCATTCCAGCTGGCGACGCGCTAAAGTTCCCGTTCGTCCAGGGACAGAATCTAGGGACTGACCGACTGCCTTATGGGTAATGTGTCGAGCGCAGCCCGCTCCTTCGTGCGTGCGAGATCCCTCACACTTTTGTGTGGCCTCTGTAGTATTTTCCCTGAGTCAGTTAAGAGAGTCCCGCTGTGTACTATGAATCGTTATTGTGGCGAATCTTGAGATATTCATAAGGTCGTTTGGGCTCGGTCTTGAGTACATGACTGTCAGCATATTGTGTACTATTTCGTCCATTCCTCAGCCCATCGTCTGCACGGGATGAGGTGGTTCTCCTCCTCCTCCTCCTCCTCCTCCTCCTCCTCCTCCTCCTCCTCCTCCTCCTCCTCCTCCTCTTCCCACAGCAGTGTTTGTGCGGGGTTAAGTAAGATGCCTAAGTCTCCACGAGTTCTCCCGTTTTGTTCCCTTTGTTATTATTGTATGAGCCACGGGGCGCTGCCGCGTCTCTCTCTCTCTCTCTCTCTCTCTCTCTCTCTCTCTCTCTCTCTCTCTCTCTCTCTCTCTCTCTCTCTCTCTCATGTTATGGTCCTCCCCCAGGACCGTCACACCAGACATACAAAAGAGGCCTTAATGTTGAGCGGGTGTCGCTTTAAAAAAAAAAAAAGAGACCTTCGTACACTCGCTGGATGTTTTCTTTTCTCTCTCCCTCTAGGAGGGAAAGGGTTTGTACGATCCTAGGAAGACATTTTGTCTAGGTAAACCCTGGTGTGTTCTCCCTGCCCACTTCCCCTCCGTAGGGAGATGTAGCTGCTCTGATCAACGAGGTGAATCTTGAAGGATCATGCATGCAACACGGAATTCATAACAGTCCAAAGGCGGCGAGAGGCGCTCCTTTTGTTATTTTTTTTCTCTCGTTTCGTAAGAGAGGTCGTTCTCGGAGGTAAGAGCGGAAATTTTGCGTCGAATGAAGAGACAACAACAAAAAAAAAAAAAATGAAGAAATTCTACATCTATGATGACGTTGCTTTAAACTCCATGTCTGGAGTTTACAGCTACAGTCTTGGATGGTCGTTGGTATGTCTGGAGTTTACAACAACAGTCTACGGTGGTCGTACGTATGTCAGGTGTTTACAGCTTTAATCCTTTTCCTTGAAAATCGAATTCTTCTTGACAAAGGTTTGTTTCGAAGCTGGACGAGAAAGATGGCATGCCCCCTTTGCACGATATTCAAACCAACTCATTTTGAAGTGCCGACAGAAATCTGTATCACCGATGCTTAGGTCTACCATTAG
This sequence comes from Panulirus ornatus, assembly GCF_036320965.1. Taxonomy (NCBI): domain Eukaryota; kingdom Metazoa; phylum Arthropoda; class Malacostraca; order Decapoda; family Palinuridae; genus Panulirus; species Panulirus ornatus. The sequence continues at coordinate 7,823,661 of NC_092231.1, forward strand.
ATCTGAAACATATTATACATCAGTGATGTATCTTCTGGTGAGGAATGTGAACCTTAGACGAAAAGAATGTGGTCTAAAAGTAAATGTTTGCGACTGTGTGTCTCGAGGGAGCACCGCGAGCGGAAATTGAGTGCGTGCAATTGAGTGAGTGCAAGTTAAGGCAGACGTTCCTCCCTCCCCTCGGGTCATATTTATAACTTTCTGACACAGAAAATATCCAGTCGAGACGGTCGGGATACGCAGGACTCTTGTGTACCCCCTCCGCACCTATACCCCCGCCCCCTGCTGCAGTGTGAGCACCAAGAAATGCGACAGTCGCGTTAATGGTTCTTCCAGACTCCAAGATGCTGGATGGCATTGTGGCGAGGAAAACGGCGCCGTGGAAACCATCCAGGTATATATGATCCAGGTATATATGATCCAGGTACATATCACCGTTATTTACTTGACAGTTAGAGGGGGAGAATATGTCTTAAGGTCAGTAGACACCAGGGATTTAGGAGTAACTTTCAGCTTTGTGGTGATGGCTGCAAGACACGCAGACGTGTGGGTGTTTTTGTATCAGTGTCGTCGATTGTACTTCGCGTTTGCCTCATCGTAGATCTTTACATTGTATGTATTATATGGTGCCGAGAGAACCATCAATTGTGAGCTCAATCCACACATGGTAATTTATCTCAACATATTTAATATCCCCCCCACATCGAGGTCTCTTTGTTGCTGTATGATAGATTTATGCAAGATCGGTACCAAGGCAGCGTCAATAGCATGCATGATTAATTTGCGTTACATCCATCATCTTGGCCTCCGTGTCTTGACTCTGTAACATATTATGGCGCTGAACAGACTCCTCAAGTGGAAGAACTTGAGCAGGAGGACAACAGGATCTACTGGAATGCGAAGGGAAGGCTCAGACAGCAACAGACGTCTGCGCAGGTGCTTTCGAGGCTGGCTGTGAAAGTAGAAGAGGTCAGACATACAGATCATCAGTGTGTGTGTGTGTGTGTGTGTGTGTGTGTGTGTGTGTGTGTGTGTGTGTGTGTGGAGAGAGAGAGAGAGAGAGAGAGAGAGAGAGAGAGAGAGAGAGAGAGAGAGAGAGAGAGAGAGAGAGAGAGAGAGAGAGAGAGAGAGGGCAAATAAATGGTTGTGGGAAGAAATACTCCAGACTTTACAGCTAATGGCGGCGAAAAAAACATCCTATTCGTAGACCTTGAGTGAAGCATTTTTTTTCCAGGTAGATATTCTTTTTTTTTTTCCTTTTTTATATTCTTTTTTTCTTTTTTTTCTTTTTTTAGTAACATATGAATAGTGGTGTTCTCCGCCGCTCTGTCAGTAAGTCATTCCATGTTTGAATAATCGTTTTAAGGAGAAGCTGCTTTGCCTCGCCCGAGATAAAAAACGCATATGTACGAGTTTGTGGTCGTTGTTTTTTTTTTTACGGATGAAAGTCAGTCGACTGCTCCGTCTTTGAATAGCCAGTTAATTCAAGAATGTCGAAATCTTTTGAGAATTCTGAAACGCTTGTGTTTGATCACAACCTCGACAATATATTTTATTTTCCTTGTAGGTTGGATAAGGGAAGGAGGTCTACCTATGGGTCGAACACGAGTTGCAGTTTCAATAACGGGGATCATGGTGGTAGCTCGCTGCGTAACGCTTTGTAGTCTGTATCCTGTCTCCTGTCGGGCGGCGAAAAGTCGAGCCCGGTACCCGGGGAGTGAACGCGCGCCCATGTCGTCTGACACATTGACACGCACATTCAGTAGGCACGTCATTACACCAAGCTGGCTGGGGCTACCAGAGACAGGTTCATGCGTCTTGGACAGCCCCTTTTGCCATCTCATCAGAAGCCAACCCGTCGTTGACGTTCTCCTCCTGTCGAACACAGCAAGGATGACGGTAATCTTCAGCCAGTGCACAACAATCTGGGACAGGATTCTTATTTTGTTTCTTCCCTCATCGCTGAATCCGATCCTTTTGTAAAGACTCGAATAGCATCGCAGAGCATTCAGATACCATGCAGTACATAGGACTTTCTTTTCTTTTTTCCTTTTTTTTTTGAACGGGAGATGAAAGACTTGTAGTACAGAATAATCGCTTTTTTCCCCACCTGCTAATCGGTAATCGGTGAGCAGGGGGGGATCTGAATCTGTTATTATTGATCATCATTATCATTCCAGTCCTTTGTTTTTTTTTCGTCGTCATTGAACGTGTATTAACAGCGCTGCTACTCTCCTACGGCTTTGCCAGTGTTTGCATCACACACAGCCATTGTGTTGTGCCTTATTGTTCAGTGAGGCGGGTTAACGGCCGGGGTAGGATCAAGGGGCCAATTAGCAAACACAATTAATGGGCCCATTGAAGATTAAGCGAATTCCGTAACGAACGCCCGGTGATCTGTAACTGTTTGATGTTGGTCCTCACGCCTATCAACAGCTAAATTGGTCGTTCAGCCATAAGCCTTAAGTCTAATGCATCTAAACATACAACACAAAAGAAGTGATTTTCGTACGTGTCTTTTAAGACACTTTTGGCCGTTCATGGACTCTGAAGTCCGTGAGGATCAGCACGCGAGTCCTGACCTGATGAGAAATCATGACCTGGTTGTGGGATGCTTGAGATGTCGTGGTAAGACGGGTTGCGCATGCGTCAGTGCATGTGTTCCACATCGTTGCATAGATACGTATACGATATCTCAACGTATACATTCCTCCCTCCCCCACGCGGTGATTAAGTGTCCTGTAAGATAATCCGACGAGTCTAGAACTTCGACAAGAGTTCTCTGTAAAGGGTGGCGCGCAACCTCACCTTATTACACACACACACACACACACACACACACACACACACACACACACACAGAGTCATGTTGCAGGCCCAGTGTTCGAACCCGACCCCTCCTCCCCACGCTGCGTTGCGCACGCGTTACTGAGCATGTTCTATATCGATGTATAGAAAAGAATGATTACAAAATCTCAACACATTCTCCTCGTCGGTGATGCGTTTAGAAACGTATGCCAGTGTGTGTGTGTGTGTTGTGTGTGTGTGTGTGTGTGAGGGCCACAGGACGGGGGCAAACCACCACCATTGCACAGGAGGCAGGCAGTACCGATGCGAGGGGGTAAGTAAGTGTTCCTCCACCTCTCCACTGCGTACAATACTAAATGCGGTCTGGAGGGAGGGAGGGGTCCAGGACATCGACCTTTCGACCTCCCCTTATCCTCCTCACCTCTCCCTCCCCTTCCTCCTGCCTGCCCGCCCGCCTCACCCCACCTCAACTCCCCAACCTCCCAAGCTTCACAGTTATCGCCGTCGAGTGCTCAGGTCTGAATCCTGGCTACGGTAGTCGGTCCACAGTCAACCCAGCTGTTCATCCAACCCCCAGGGGTTGGTCATTTAAATGGGTGCCTGGCTCAGGCTAAGAAACAATGGAAGTAAGGGGAGTGGGGGAGGAATGGGATGTATTTAGGGAATCAGTGATGGATTGCGCAAAAGATGCTTGTGGCATGAGAAGAGTGGGAGGTGGGCTGTTTAGAAAGGGTAGTGAGTGGTGGGATGAAGAAGTAAGAGTATTAGTGAAAGAGAAGAGAGAGGCATTTGGACGATTTTTGCAGGGAAGGAATGCAATTGAGTGGGAGAAGTATAAAAGAAAGAGACAGGAGGTCAAGAGAAAGGTGCAAGAGGTGAAAAAAAGGGCAAATGAGAGTTGGGGTGAGAGACTATCAGTAAATTTTAGGGAGAATAAAAAGATGTTCTGGAAGGAGGTAAATAGGGTGCGTAAGACAAGGGAGCAAATGGGAACTTCAGTGAAGGGCGTAAATGGGGAGGTGATAACAAGTAGTGGTGATGTGAGAAGGAGATGGAATGAGTATTTTGAAGGTTTGTTGAATGTGTCTGATGACAGAGTGGCAGATATAGGGTGTTTGGGTCGAGGTGGTGTGCAAAGTGAGAGGGTTGGGGAAAATGATTTGGTAAACAGAGAAGAGGCAGTAAAAGCTTTGCGGAAGATGAAAGCCGGCAAGGCAGCAGGTTTGGATGGTATTGCAGTGGAATTTATTAAAAAAGGGGGTGACTGTATTGTTGACTGGTTGGTAAGGTTATTTAATGTATGTATGACTCATGGTGAGGTGCCTGAGGATTGGCGGAATGCGTGCATAGTGCCATTGTACAAAGGCAAAGGGGATAAGAGTGAGTGCTCAAATTACAGAGGTATAAGTTTGTTGTCGAGAGAGCAGAAGAGGGTGTTTTGAAATGGTTTGGGCACATGGAGAGAATGAGTGAGGAGAGATTGACCAAGAGGATATATGTGTCGGAGGTGGAGGGAACGAGGAGAAGAGGGAGACCAAATTGGAGATGGAAAGATGGAGTGAAAAAGATTTTGTGTGATCGGGGCCTGAACATGCAGGAGGGTGAAAGGAGGGCAAGAAATAGAGTGAATTGGAGTCATGTGGTATACAGGGGTTGACGTGCTGTCAGTGGATTGAAGCAAGGCATGTGAAGCGTCTGGGGTAAACCATGGAAAGCTGTGTAGGTATGTATATTTGCGTGTCTGGACGTGTGTATGTACATGTGTATGGGGGGGGGGGGGGGCCATTTCTTTCGTCTGTTTCCTTGCGCTACCTCGCAAACGCGGGAGACAGCGACAAAGTATAAAAAAAAAAAAAAAAAAAATATATATATATATATATATATATATATATAGCATAATGGAAGATATTTGTGCTGGAAAGGCGGTTGTTCAACGTGATTCGAAGGCCGTACACACACGGTATCAGGCAGGTTCAAACTGTGTACCAGTGTTAACGAAGCGGTCGAGCACGATCACTTATATCATCAGAGGGTCACTGGGTTAATACGTGACCTTCGTTTTCTTTTAAGTGGCGTTGGAGATATGTATATCTTTGCATTCTACGAACTAGATGATACTAATAATGTCCTTTCAGATTATGAATGTGTATATGTGAAACATGAAGTAATACTGTCAGAAACTCACTTTGTGTGTTAGATTACAGCGATATTCAAAAGACCTTTTCACTCAGTATAATATTTTTTTGGGGGTATTTATAAAAGAGTTAGATGTTTCCTCTGTATGTGTTCATAGTCTTCATACTGGCTGGTAGGTAATGATGAAAAAAATCTATATTACTTTAATTCATGTGAAGCTCACAGTGTGCCTTAACATATACCTAATGAGATTTATTAATGTCACACATGTGTAATGAGTGGAATATGGATATTCTATACACCTATCAGTTGAAATTCACTGACAGAATATTCTTACGTCTCTCTCAATAATCTGTGGTAATCACAATATCCTGTGGTAATCACCTAGTGAGCCGCGTAATTGGTTACTTAGGTATGAATTAGCAGTCGTGTTATCGATTTCTTCCCGAGTAATCTGGGCTCGCCTGCCATTCTGTACGTGCGTCACCACAACACTCGCTCGCACACCCTCTGGTTGAGCACATGGGCTGTGCGTGCGTGGTAGTACGTGGTAGGGACAGATAACACAAGACCTGATGGACGAGGTTATCTGCTCGAGAGCATTGATATCAGGTGGGTTCTTCGTTATTATTATTATTAGAATTATTATTATTATTATTGTTGTTATTATTATTATTATTATTATTATTATTATTATTATTATTATTATTATTATTATTATTTTTTTATTATTATCATATTATTATTATTATTATTATTATTATTATTATTATTATTATTATTATTATTATTATCATTATTATTATCATCATTATTGCTATTTTCCATATTTGATCGTCGTTTCCTGCGTTTGCGAGGGAGCGCCATAAACAGACGAAGAGAGGGCCGCATCCGCTCACATCCATTTTCTAGCTGTTATGTGTAATGCACCCACAGCTGATCTTTCCGGATGAAGCCAACAACTGTAATCGAGTGGAATATTTCAGTTTTAGCCGATATTATCTCTGGTATTCGAAGTTACTGAACTAGTCACTGGTTACTCTTGAAGCCGATGAAGGCCCTCGTAGATGAAGCTCGTTCTTCAAGGTAAAACTCGTAAGTAGTGATTGGCGTCCAGCACCTGGGCCATGTTCGCAGGCACCTTCATCCCCCCCCAAGTGCTCTAGACCGAGGCGCCTATGGTCCACCACCCAACCAAGCCAGCGACGAAACCACCTAATACGATGGGAACGCTCTGGGCCACAGTGCCACCTTTTCAGCACTGATTCATCGCTTCTTCTTCTTCTTCTCTCTCTCTCTCTCTCTCTCTCTCTCTCTCTCTCTCTCTCTCTCTCTCTCTCTCTCTCTCTCTCTCTCGTATTGTCCCTCCTGACACTGATGGAACAAAGCAATCCTACACTTTTCCCTTCCCACTAATGCGTGGTTTTTCTTCGGCCGTGCTTCAGCGGTCGGCCGGTATGGAGCCGATGGCTCTCGTGTCGACCTGCTCTTTCATCGTCGAGTCTTCCGTCGTCGAAGGAAAATGTCAGGTTCTGTCCGACGGGATTTCCGTTGGGTTTGGCCGACGGAGAGGCTGGCGAAGTCTTCATGTCATTGTTGCGGTCGAGATCTCTGGCACAGGACGCTGCTACACACGTCATCCTCTTCCTCCTCCTCCTCCTCCTCCTCCTCCTCCTCCTCCTCCTCCTCCTCTTCTTCCTCCTCCTCCTCCTCCTCTTCTTCTTCTTCTTCTTCTTCTTCTTCTTCTTCTTCTTCTTCTTCCTCCTCCTCCTCCTATTCTTCTTCTTCTTCTTCTTCTTCTTCTTCTTCTTCTTCTTCTTCTTCTTCTTCTTCTTCTTCTTCATCAAGTAACTTACCTCATCCGTCACACAGTCTTCCATTCAGCCGCGTTTGGTGTATTTTTTTTATTCTTTTGAGAACTGATGGAGGAGATCTGCCCAGAGTCTCACACCGTCACCACCAACGTAAAGTTGAGGACAAATGAAACAGCTTCTTGTGTGATGTTTGACATAGAATAAAAAGAGTTAAGTTATAGATACAACGTTTCTCGTATAGATCGATATAACGTTTTGTATGGATCGATATAACTTTTCGTATAGATTAATATAACGTTTTGTATAGATCCCTACAACGTTTCGTATAGATCGATACAACGTTTCGTATAGATCGATACAACGTTTCGTATAGATCGATGCAACGTTTCGTATTGATAGATAAAACGTTTCGCGTAGATTGACACAGATCCGCGTATTTTTCATTACACGAAAAGTGGTTTGCGGAGTCTGTGCCTCACAACTGTGATCAGGGCTTCAAAAACGTTTGTTCTCCTCAGTAAAGATTAGCGAGTTCTGTTTACCCTGCACCAGATGCGACGCTCAACGTGATCCGTACAAAACACACCCAAACAATTCCATACCGTCTATAAATCACGTCTGGTCAAACATGGACGACGGAGGTTGTGTATCTATCTACACGCGTGTGTGTGTGTGTGTGTGTGTGTGTGTGTGTGTTGGAGGCGGGTAATGTATGATGAATGGGAGGGGAAGGCCAGCGACACGTAATGGGTCAACACCATCACGAGCGTCACACACAGCAAGGCGGCTTGTTTAGGAAAAATCCTGGCCGTGCAGGGTGCAGCAGCTGTGTGTCCCGGGGATATATGACCAACGGTGATGAAGAGGTAGACTCTACTGGTATGGTATGGGATGGTGTGGTATGGTATGGGGTGGTATGGAATGGTGTATGGTATGATATGGTATGGTATGGGATGGGATGGGATGGGATGGTATGATATGATATGGCATGGAATGAGACGGGATGGGATGGTATGATATGGTATGGTATGGTGGTATAGTATGATATGGTATCGTATGGTAAGGCATGATGTATAGTGTGGTTTGGTACGGTGTAGTAGGGTATGGCATACTATGGTGTGGGACACAGTATGGTATGGCACAGTTTGGTATGGTATGGTGTGGGACAGCTCTGGGAGATTGCTAACCTGAACAGAGAAATGTCTTATGAATTCATAATGAAGAACGTATCCATCTGTCTTGGTGACACGCTTTACAGATATTCTTTCATATCTCTTTAACTCCTTCCCCATGAACACGGGATAGCTCAAGGACGCACGGCCTTCTCTGCTTACTCACCCTCACGTCACGGTAAGCTAAAGTTACAACTGCCTTTGCGGAACCGTAAATCTTCTTGATCTTTCACTCTGCGCGCTACGTTGAACCGTCGTCTTCTGATTGAATTGAGAGAACATAAACTTCGTACAGTAAGTGACTACTGCTTCCATTCCATTCTTTTTCAACGCCCTCACTCCGCTCTCGTCTCAGTTAACGATCATTTCGTAGAAACCATCAGTAGTGACGACATTGCGTAAAATCTGGACGTACTCCCACCTTTAATACGAAAGCACTCAGTCGTACAGAAATTTACCCTCTCTCTCTCTCTCACACACACACACACGATTCCCATCACGAAATTTAAGCAGCATTCAGAGGTTTTCCACGAACACCACAGACAGTCACACTTTACGGACTCTAACCACATTATCATGATCATATGCCCATCATGAATCCATAAACGCTTCACGCCCTTTCATCTTAACCCCATTACACATGCTCTTTACTCCCTCAATCGTCTTGTTCTTCACGTACGAAGGGGCCAGGAATCCTTTTAACACGATCATTCACAGTCGTATCCTATGTTCTGTCAGCTATGATTCTGACCGTCTTTATGTTCACAGTAGAACAGCCACTGTCTTATCACAACGTGTCCTTCACGCCATGTATATTTTCCAAATCTTTTCCTCTGCAGCCTCACCACCATTTTCGCTATCTCGACCTCTTTCCCGTCTGCATCCACAGTTTTCCCATTTCTTTTTGTTCATATTCATTGCCGTTCTTCTCGCTTCCTCCTTCGTGTGGTCTTCCTCTTCCCCTTCTTCCTATTCAGGACTCTCGTGCCCCTCTTTAATCCCGGTGTGCCAACACCCTCGTATCATACATCATCATCCTCAAACGCTTCTGATAAATTACTTTCCCCGAGACTTACCCAATTTTATCTCTCTGTCACCAGCAAAATCTCTCAGACGTGTCTGGTGCGTCCCCGCTTTCCACACACACACACACACACACACACACACACACACACACACACACACACACACACACACACACACACACACCACACACAGAGCTCGCGTCTGCAGCTGTTTCTCTCCATATCCAACATACCTGGTTATTTTTCCCCTAGACTTTCGTTCATATTTTTCATGAGATCCTAATTTTGCATTTCCATTCATTCATACGTTTTAGCTCATAAATTTTTTGTCAGTCATTTTTTTTCTTTCCCGGTCTTTACATTCTTCACTCGTCATCCTCCATACCGTTACTAAGTGGTGGGACGACGTTAATCAAAAAGATACGGGAGAGAAATAAGGTCAGGAAAGGAAGAGAAGGAGTGAGATAGTGAGATGATGAGAAGGAAGTGGAAGGGTAGCGAGAGAACAACAGACGATAAGCAAAGGAGGAGAAAGGGAGAATGGAGACGGAGGCATTGAGGAAGGAAGAGACAATGGAGGG
>NC_092231.1:7838196-7840696 GCF_036320965.1 Panulirus ornatus
ATTATTACTAAACCGCCTGTTTTTTTTCCCCCCCGTTTTCTCGTCTACTGTTGAACGAGTCATGGCAGTCTGCCTCTATGAATATTCACCATGAATATTCACCGTGAATATTCACCATGAATATTCACCGTGAATATTCAGAGACATTTTCTTTTACCCGAGCGGCGTATATCAGAGAGATAAAAGGGGTCGTAGTGAGACGCATAAGCGAAGAGATATCTCATATCAGTTGCAATATAAAGGGTTGTCCTGCGTTGTAATGAATAATATGAAAAAAAGCCCCACATACCTTAGAGTGTACAGAGGTCATGCGTAATGATATATCACCATCTACATGGAACAGATTAGGAGAGAGTATGTTGATATCTGGCGGGGTCAAACTCCTGGAAGGGACTCCTATTGAGTTCGCTGCTCTGCCACAGTCAGTACGAACCTCCACTCTCACCTGCCTGGTGATCGTCCGACCCAACGGGACGATATTGGCTGATCAGAAATCATAAAAAAAAGGGAAAGAACGTCTTAATCTTGTGGGCCAACAAGCTCGTCTTACCTCCCCAGAGGACCGTGAGATGTCGGCCATTGTCCTCCCTCACCCCCTGGGGCAATGCCCCTGGAACTGTACGATCGGCGGCTTTCCTGGTCTCGTGTAACGAGGGTGTGAATGACTACGCCCCTCCGGCGAATCTGGGTCGTCCAATAAACCAAGACGACGGAGTCGCGGGGTCGTGGTGGGTGACGGCGGTGGCGAGGAGGGGAGGGGGCGCCCTCAGGGAAAGCCTCATGTACGGGAGGTGGAGGAGGGAGGAGGGGGAAATGTCTGTGTGTGTGTGTGTGTGTGTGTGTGTGTGTGGCTCCAGGGACGATGTGCGACGCTCTGTGGTGGTGGTGGTGGGAGTTGGGGGTGGCTCACTGGTGCATCGCCCCGTCCGGGAGTGTTTCATTTTATGAGACGGTGACCCCAATGGACCCCCCACCCCCCCTTTTTTTAAGGGGTTCCTACTGCGCTACGATCAGTAGCAGATGAGCTATAGGCTCCTTTCGGAGGGAGAACCTTGTCAGCGGGATTGCACTCCTTTTCGTTCATTGACAGTGACTCGACACACAGACACACACACACACACACATACATGCAAATATATATATATATATATATATATATATATATATATATATATATATATATTCCTCTCTGTTTTATCTTTGATTCAGGGATTCACAGGCTCGCCTTCCTTAGCTTTACGCTCTCCCTCTCTTATTTCCTCCTCCATTACTCTTGCCGGCCACTTCTCCCGGCGCGGAGGGAAATATAATCAAGGTAGGGAGGCGGGCAATCACATGAACCTGTCGCTTTTATTGTTATGATGTGCAGATATTGGTTTCCGGATGACTTACAAGGTGGCTGACCCGGGAGGGGATATGGGAAGGCGCCAGGAGTGACGGGCGCGGTAGAGGGAGGTGTGTGTGTGTGTGTGGTAGAGGATGATGTGGTTTTGAACGTCGTTGATGAAGCTTGCTGGATCGTGGAATCCGTGGGATGACAGGGAGACACAGTGTGGAGGGAGGGAGGGGAAGATGAGATGCAGAGTGAGCGAGGACAAATGGAGAAAGGATTTTCGGTTCTCAATGGAAGGTCAAGGAGTAAAGCAATATAAAATGAGGTGGTATATATATATATATATATATATATATATATATATATATATATATATATATATATTATATATATATATATATATATATATATATATATATGTGTGTGTGTGTGCGTGTGTGTGTGTGTTGGGAGGTCGTGAAACCATGTTGTCAAGCCTGGGTTGTTTTGGTGGTGGCTATATTAATCGTACCAGCAGTTCCCTGATTTCACCATCGTAATTTTTTTTAGGGGGCGGGGCTTTGGGAAAGAATTAGTCATAAGCTTGTTTATATATATTCCAGGGGGGGGGGGGGTCGCATATCTCTTAGGGGGGAGAAGGGGGAAATGACTGAAGTGGGTGTGTCATGGTGAAAAAAAGAATAGAGAAAACCTTCAGAACTGTTGCCTGTTATGTTATGTAGAGAACGGGGGTGTGTGAGGTTGTGGTGAAGTGCTGTGTGTGTGTGTGTGTGTGTGTGTGTGTGCATATTGGAGAACCATACGTTAACTTGTTTGTGGTTGTGGGAAGGCATTGGGAAGAGTAACCTGCCTCACGCGGTGTGTGCCGAGCTGGATGATCCATCATGTAAATGCCCTTCACCGCAGCCCATCGTTCCAGGGAGAAGGCGCGCTTCAACAAGCGAAAGAAAACGGTAGCTCTTTGTCCACACGTCTTCCTCTCTTTCGATATATGACATACCTAATGTAGGTAAATTTCACTTTTTCTGTAATGCGCACTGCAAGACTTCTGTTCTTAAGCACAGTTGATCGTGTCTGAGTGTTTAGAAAGTCAGTGGTTCTTCCTGTGGCTCTGATCGGTATATCCACGTAAGGAGACAGACACCCCAGCTATGAAAACCTTCGTTT
>NC_092231.1:7845696-7860696 GCF_036320965.1 Panulirus ornatus
TTCAGCTGCGGTGACCGAACACATGAGGCATATTCTAGTAGGGATGGTGTCAGTAGCTTGTTCACTATTTCCTTATCCATACACTTGAAAGCTTGTTCTGATATTTGCCAGCAGACGACTTGTCTCTCCAGACTCTTCCCCTGAAATGAGACTCTGGCCACAGGTTTGGGAGAATGTTAATCCCCCGAAGTCCTCTCTCTCTCTCTCTCTCGCACACACACACACACACACACACACACACACACACACACACACACACACACACACACACACACACACACAGAATCCTGAAGCTTATTTCCTGCTAGGCAGTAATCACACCACTGAGGCCGACTTTCGCTGCGTTCCGTCCACATTGCATTCGCTCGGATTGAGTTTCCCCAGCCATGTTTCAGACCCGCTTTGGAGTCTGTTTAGGTCCCCTTGTAAGCTGATGCCATCCTCCTTGCTTTTCTCTTCCTTCATGACCTTTGTGTGTGTGTGTGTGTAAGTGTGTGTGTGTGTGTGTGTGTGTGTGTGTGTGTGTGTGTGTGTGTGTGTGTGTGTGTGTTGGCTTGGCAAAAAGGCTTGATATACCGTGGTTCGTGAGCGTCGGTGCCCCCGGCCCCAGCAGCAACACCCAATGCAGCTAACATGGAGATCCAGTCTCCCGCCTCTTGTGTTGTTTACATCTGCATCCCCGAGATGCCCTCGGAAGAATGTGGCGTGACACAGGAGCACCGGGGTATTTCTCCTCAATTTTTTTCCTCGTTGTCTTCCCTCATACGAACTGCGTCCAGTGTGCTGCTGCTCTCCGTAGTGTCAAGGGCGGGGCTAGCCCGTAGCGGTCACTGCAAGGAAGGTAAAGATACGAAGAGGAACGAGTTCGTGTGGGTCACGCGTTGTGAAGTGTTATGTTTGGGAGAGAGAGAGAGAGAGAGAGAGAGAGAGAGAGAGAGAGAGAGAGAGAGAGAGAGAGTTATAGGACCACTCAAGAAGAGTAGCATACATAATATCAAGGTAATGATGAGGCACAGTCCTCAGAGACGAAACGGTCATAACCGCTGCGTGGTTATGACTGAGCCCACTTGGCAGACTGACGCCGGCGGAGGAAAGAGAAGCAGCAGCAGCAGCAACGCCACCGACCATCATGAGTCCAACCCCGCTTCCTCACGAGTCATGTTTAAAGAGAGTCTCGTCTAGACTCAGGACCTTGCCGGGCATGGGGAGTTGAGAAACAAAAGTTTTCGGAAGGACCTCTATCTCTCATGGTGGGACACGGGGAAGGATCCTGTAACGCGTCAGTTCGAGGCGCGAACACTAGCGGTCGTCTGGGACCACGTCGTCAAGATTCTAGGGTTTTGCGACCTGCGGAACTGATCCCACTTCGACGGGAGACTGGAGGATGTGAGGGGGAGGAGCCGGGAGTGTTGTCATCACCAGGGGGTTGAGCGCGAGAGACTCTTAATTATTATAGTTCACGCAGATGCCAACTGACCCACAACTGTACCCTTTTTTTTGTTTTGTTTTATTCACCGAAGTGAAGCTTCTCATTCGCAAACCCACCCTATAGTTTTATTCAGTGAAGTGAAGCCTTTGATTTGCGGTTTCTTTCGCTTTCTTTGGAGTCTCGCGTTACATCAGACGTCGTTTTCTGTTTGGCCAAAGTCACCTGTGCCGAGTATATCATCTGCCAACACACGTATTACGACGACCCTTTTAACCCAACAGTTGAGTCGGATAAATGATAATGAAAATGGCAGAGTCGTTGACACAGAACTCTAAACGAGCTAGGTGCTAGTTAGTGTGTCTCTGCTATATTAGCTACAGCACGCAAGGGTACGGGGCAAGCCGTAGCGTCAACATAATTACAGTTTGCGAGGCACTTTGGCCACCCGGCGTTGGGCGGTTGTAATGGCGTATTACCATTCGTCTCCACCGTGGCTCAGCCCGTGGGTGGAACCCCGCGCACCTTATCATGTCTCGCCCCAACACACACCATCTGCCAGTTTTGAAAGACCAGGTCTCCCTCGCCTTAAGAAATTCATACATTTTCTTCCTCCTCTATTTCTTTGTTCCTTTCCTATGATGTATTTAAGAACATCGTCAACGAGGATTTTTTTTTTTTTTTTTTTTGAGTTCGTGACCAGAAGAAGCAGCACAGGTGGGCTGACCGCGTCCCACGCACCACCAGTAGGGACGACTCATCGCCGGTTCCCCTGGTCTTGTGCCGACACCGTCTCCCTCCCAGACGACGGACCAGACGACTTGTGACCTCACCAGTGGAAAGATTTTGAGGAGGGTCACGTGCCTCCATGTCCAGCCCTCCCCCCCCCTCAGGTCATCAGCCGAGGCAGAGGTCGTCGCCAAGAGGGTAATGAGGCGGTGTGCAATTCGGGGGGGGGGGGGGGGGGGGGGGAGGGAGAATGGATAATTGGTTCAAGGTGGGTGAAGGGGACGCCCCATCACCACCTCCTCCCCATACCCGGGCCCGTAGCTGGTGGTGAAGAGGATTCTATTCTTTTTGTGGCGCGTTTCGTGGGTGGGTGCTGACGTTGACGTGAGGGCTGACGACGTGTGTGTTCATGCTAAATGTGAGGTTTGCTGACGACGTGTGTCTTGATGCTAATGTGAGGGCTGACGACGTGCGTCGTGGGCACTGACGCAAACGTGAGGGCTGACGACATGCGCCGTGAGTGCTGACGCTGATGTGAGGGCTGACGACGCGTGTCTGTGGTGCTAATGTGAGGTGCTGACGTTAAAGGGAGGGGTGTCTTGCCTATTGTCGGTACTGACGTTCATATGAAGGCTGACGACCTGCGTCGTGGGCGCTGACGCAGATGTGAGGGGCTGCGACATCACACACACACACACACACACACACACACACACACACACACACGCAGAGTCACATTTCAGACTGTACCACATCTGTTCACTCGCAAGTGAAACGACACAGAATCATTCACCATCACTCACTGTAATTTCATTTTATTTTCTTTTTATATTCATGAAAGCCATGACCGTATCTCTGCCGTATTATCTGCCTCGCAGCGAAGGTCGACTTCAACACGGGATTCGCCACCGACCTGACGGTACATTGTAGGTTTACACACACGGTAGAAAACTCGGCCTTTGCGAGAGACACGAAATTCACATTGCGACCGAGTGTGTACATGTATCCGTCCCTCTACAGCGTCTTAAGTTAGGCCACGTCTGAAGTGCTAGGGTTCGAAACCAAGGCGGTCGACCCCTGGCGGCCCGTGAGTGCGTCATGGTCAGCACTGCTAACAGTTTCCGAGGAGACCTGATGGTAGTTTTCAGGTCCTCACATGAGTTCCATAACTCATGGCCGTATTTCTCTCCTGTTAGATCTGAAATGTGCTGACTAGGGATGGATATGTGAAGGTAGAGGGAAAGAAGACGAAGAAAGACGTGGAAAGAAGACGTGAATGAATTTCCTTCACCGGTTTTCTTATCAGACACTGGGAAAGCTACCACTAGATAGTCTGAGATTAGAATGAGGATCATCAGTACATTTGAGATGAGACAAAACACTTTAATGATTCTAATTACCAGCCGATGAGAGATTAATGGTCCCTCTTAAGCTTGCTCACAGAGAATTAATTCTATGCACCTGTTACATTTGTTCTTCTCTCCACAAAGTAATTGCTAAAGTCCTTTTTTTTTTTTTGAGAATATCCTACTGTGGTAGAATTAGATCAGAATGTGTACCGATGGACATTGTGTCACAAAATGTCAAAAGTTATTATATTGTACCTACTCTACACAGTGTTCCTTCGAAGCTATTTTCCTGCCGGCGATATACCAAAGGGAATAATGGGTAGGGAGGAGCCTTCTGCTGTACTGTCCTGTCTCTAACTATAGTGGTGGATGGGGGAGGAGCCTTCTGCTGTACTGTCCTGTCTCTATCTATAGTGGTGGGTGGGGGAGGAGGAGCCATCTACCTCACTCTCCTGCCTCCGTCCTTATGAATGTAGTTTACCATCAAAGTCCTCTAGCAGATAGATGACTTCGTCAGACGCCATCAGGTCTTCTGTTACCCGGCGTTCTCAATGTCCTCTTTTTCCCCCTCCTTCGCGTCTCCGTCCCTCACTCCTCCTTAATCCTCTCCCCCTCTACCTCGAGTGTTATTCCTCCTCCTCCTCCTCTTCCTCCTCCTCCTTAACGCCCCAGTAATCTCCGAGGTAATGATAACCCAGCAGTAGGTATTCTAATTACACCGGGAGAAGTTTGAGCACCTCTGAGGTTGCCATGGCAATCAGCGGGTGACTCTGGGCGTCAGTCAGCTCCTCCTGAGTTGCCATGGCGATCGGCGGCGTGTGCAGGGCCCCTTTGGCACCCGAGGGCATTGTGTAGCCTCCGTAAATTTTTCGCCATGATTTTCCAAGTTCTCTGCTCAGCTCCGCCTCTACCCTCTCTCCCCTGCTAGAGACAGATCGACCGTAACAGTCGACCACCAGACACTCCGCCACAACCCGCGAGGAAAGCGGTGAGGGCCGAGCCATCCACGGGAATGCCCCAAACCAGACATGTGAACTGCGCCGAAGGACGAAAGGGAATATGGATGTGAGCGAGTGAGGCCTATACCCTCGTCTTGTTCCTGGCGCTGCCTCGCTAACGCGGGGAATAGCGATCGAGTATGAAGAGAGAAAGACATAGATTGAATGGAAACGTTCAGGGGAAAGCCTGGGTCAAAACTGATGGCAAACCAGCCTCCGGTACCTTATTCCAGACCATTACATAATAATAGTTCAGCCAGACCTTCCACAGAGATCAGCCTCCATCAACACTGCTTATAAAACCACACACACACACACACACACACACACACAAGGAAAAAAAAAAAGCACCCTGTCGAAAACACTCCTTCGAAACCCTTCGTCAGAATGCTTCTGCTCACCATACTCTGCGCCAAATCAAACGAGACATTAGAAAAAGACAAACAAAATGAACATGAAAACACCGTAGACATTCTGGGTACGATTTGAAAAGGATATTCAATAGATCTGGCGTGGACGTCGCCTGAGGCAGCGTTTCACAAACCTGCAGTGGAAAGGTATATCAGAATCCTCATGTTAAAACTGATATCAAGTCTCCTTAAAGAGTCTGCGCTTTCTTCCTTCACTTCTCTCTGGAGAGAAATGCCGTCAGAGCCAGTTGCAGTATACGATTTCATATTATTTTTTTCTTTTTTTTTTTTGCTTCGAATATCGTAAGCAGTTTATTAGTTTCACAGTGGACTGTGTATACTCAGTGTCTCATTTTCATATCCCTGGAAATAAGTTTTAAGTTTGAGATGTAACTTGAGTCTTGGTACAATCGAGGTGCTTGCTTGGCAAAGATGCCAGTAAACCAGACAGTAAACCAAACAGTAAACCAAACAGTGTACCAAACAGTATACCAAACAGTAAACCAAACAGTATACCAAATAGTATACCAACCAGTAAACCAAACTGTATACCAAACAGTAAACTAAACAGTATACCAACCAGTAAAGCAAACTGTATACCAAACAGTAAACTAAACAGTATACCAAACAGTATACCAAATAGTATACCAACCAGTAAACCAAACTGTATACCAAACAGTAAACCAAACAGTATACCAAACAGTAGACCAAACAGTAAACCAAACGCTTCATTTAGAACATCAGACCAAACGCTGTATTAATTCAGTAAAAAAAACAAAAAAATCATGAAAACACAAAGCCAAAAATAAACCAACACTTCGCCAAAACTTTCCCTCAAATTGTTGTCCACCAACACACTTCACCAACGTGCCATCGAAGCGCTCCAACACTCCGTCTTAGCAGCACTTCACCAACACTCCATCCCAGCTTCACCAACACTGCATCGCAGCACTTCAACAACATGCCATCTTAGCACTCCAACACTCCATCTTAGCACTTCACCAACACTCCATTTCAGCTACACCAACACTCCATCTTAGCACTTCACCAACACTCCATTTCAGCTACACCAACACTCCATCTTAGCACTTCACCAACACTCCATTTCAGCTACACCAACACTCCATCTCAGCTTCACCAACACTCCATCGGAGGACTTCACCAACAACACTCACCTACATGCAGGGTGAGTAGTGAGTGGGGAAATACAGCGAAGGTTTCTAAAAAGAAAATTGAATAATTAAGTTGTCATTTCTATCATGTGTTATTTCAAGACAAGATAGATAGATAGATAGATGGGTGAATAGATAGATAGATAGATAGATAGATAGATAGATAGATAGATAGATGGATGAAATAGATATGAATAGATACATAGATACATAGATAGATAGATAGATAGATAGAGAGAGAGAGAGAGAGAGAGAGAGAGAGAGAGAGAGAGAGAGAGAGAGAGAGAGAGAGAGAGAGAGAGATTTTCAAGGTAAGACCTATATACTTCACAGGAAAGAACCTCTCTCTCTCTCTCTCTCTCTCTCTCTCTCTCTCTCTCTCTCTGGAAGAGCACGACGCACCTCTCCATGTCTCTAGGGAGCCAAAGAAAAAATTACACAGATATTCGACGGGATTTTCATGGCAGGGTTAACGACGGCTCGTGCAAAGTCTCCTCCATCACCATTTCAGTATCACTCGTTCTTTTTTTTTTTTGTGTCTTAGACCCTCCGTCGCTTCCCATTTCTCATTCTTCTAATCTTCCTCCTCTTCTCTCTCTCTCTCTCTCTCTCTCTCTCTCTCTCTCTCTCTCTCTCTCTCTCCTCTCTCTCTCTCTCTCTCTCTCTCTCTCTCTCTCTCTCTCTCTCTCTCTCTCTCTCTCTCTCTCATTAGCAGCCAAGGTTGGCTGGGTAAGCCACACCGGTGGGATATTATTACCCGGTGCTCCAGGAAAATAGACTTATTTTTTTTTCTCTCTTTTTAGTCTTTTGTCTTGTGCTTCTCTGTACCGCGTAGACACGTTTTTGTCATCTTTTTTTTTTCCTGTCCATCACTAACATCATCGACACCATTTTTCTTCCCATCACTCATTCATCTTCTTCATCGCTATGATTATCTGTATCGCCAATGTTCTTCATTTCTTCACGTTTTTCTCATTCTTTTCTTTTGCATTTTGCCTCTTCCACCTCTTCCTTTCCTCTTCATCCTCTTTCCCTTTTTTTTTTGTTATTGTATTCCTTCTAATGTATCATTCTCTTAATTTTATTTACTCATTTCATTCAATTCTTTTCATTTCTCTTTTTGTCTTTTTCCTCAATATAATCATTTTTTTTTTCGTCCCTCTCTCCATCTAATTTTATTATCACACATTCTCTCTGTTATTCCCTTGGTCCTTCTGTTCTTGTGTTTATTTTCCTTTCATACCGTTTTCTTCCTCTTTCTTTCATCATCTCTTTTTGTCTTTGTCATTTTACTGTTTTCTTCTACCATCTTTCATCTTTGTTTTTGTCCTTTGTCATTTCACTGTTTTCTTCTTCTTTCTTTTATCTTCGTCACTTCCATACTGTTCATCATTTTGCCTCACAAAGTCCTTGCTAGTGACCAGAGAGATACCGTAATCTTCTCTGTGATAGCCAGTCAGAGCTTCTATTCTTATCAGCCAGTCTCTCACTCCGGTCTTGTCAGGAGTACTGGTGTCGACGCCCCTGGGGGAGGTGGGTAGCGGCGGCTTCACCGCTGAAGTACCCACTCCCACAGTGTGGAGTCTAGAGCGCTCTGATGTAACGTCTCTCCCTCCCTCCATCCCTCTCTCTCTCTCTCTCTCTCTCTCTCTCTCTCTCTCTCTCTCTCTCTCTTGACTGAACACTTTTGAGACAGTGTTCTCTGCTCTGCGCTGTGTGTGTGTGTGTGTGTGTGTGTGTGTGTGTGTGTGTGTGTGTGTGTGTGTGAGGTGGGGGGGGGGGATTTCGTTCTGTCTTTTATGCATTATAACGTTTTTATATCCGTTTCCGGAATGGTCTGCTCGCTGGGTACACGCCACGAGCCGGGCCAGAAGCACTCTTACATAGTACGTGTTAGGTAATTAGGCCGAGGGCTTTTGTAATGATGATGAACTGCGCGGTATACGAGAATGATAGAGTAACTGGAGGGGGTTGGAAGAAGTGCCTGGGACACGCTTAAGAAGAAGAAGCTTCAGTGAATATCTCGCTTCGAATCCACGAGAGACGATGTTTGCGTCTCCCTCGCTCGATCTGGAGTGTATATATATATATGTCTTTCTAGTCTTACCAAGGTGATGTACGAGTCGCACATATATATATCTCTTCCTGTTATCACAAACACCGAGTGGTCTACTGTTGTTTGACTTCCTTTGTGTTCGCCCCCTCCTTGCTCAAGCTCAGATAAACACAAAGCGCACTCAGACACATACATCACCATGTGTAAAGTTCATTTTATTTATTTTTTTCCTTGGAGCTCCTGGCACATGCAAGTTATCTCGGTCGTACATCACAAGGACATAAATCTGGCGCTCTCTCGTCCTGTACATGGTAAAACCGGACCTGGTTTATGGGGTTAATGCATCGGGAAGTCTCGGGTCTACACGGGTGCTTGCCTCTCCATGCCTCGAACTTTGACACGCACGCGCGCACAGACACACATACACGCACACACACACACACACACACACACACACACACACACACACACACACACACACTAACACTTATCAAAAAGAGTATGAAGGGTTAAGACCACACTTCACAGAGACAGTGACGATTTCCTTTCAAATCGATCTGCAATTTTGGGCTTCTTCACCAACGCTTCTCGGTTGGAACGACCGCCAGGTAAGGAGAGAGACCCCAAGTTATCTATGTAATCTCAGGTCTTACCGTGACACGACCCTGACCCCGTCCGTGACCTCTCGTGACACCCCGTGATGAAGTGACCTCGCCATCCCCTCGTCCTAAACCTGTAGGCAGCTTTTACGTATTTCTTAACCTTAATACGTATCATTCTGCATTACGTGTAATGAGGGTAAGAAATATGTATGAAACTGCCTACACACTGAGGAAGAGTGGACGGAGGGGTTACACATGATCAATATGCTGCCCACATCGCACAAGGTGAGTGAGAAGGTGTGTGGGGGAACACTGGCCTGGAAATCCTTCCCTCCTGTATTGCGCTCCAAAATAAGTAACAGAGGAGGGAGCCAAATGAGTTTTATCTCCCCCTCTTCAAGACTCAGTCATGTGTTCTCGATGCTAACTCTCTCACACGCAAGGACAAACACGTATGAAAGAATATCATATATATATATATATATATATATATATATATATATATATATATATATATATATATATATATATATATATATATATATATATATATATATATATATATATATATATAATCACCGGGAAGGAAAGCAGTATATTCTCATTTAGGACCATCTCTCTCCATACTGACTTTTATCATATCCTTCTCTTCCATCTCTCTCCTCCTCGCTCATACCTCCATTGCCTCTCCCTCCTCCCATCCCTAGAGTGTGCGTGAAGCAAGTTGCTTCCAGTCCCACACTGGGGTACTGCTTATGCAAATGTTATCAATGTAGACAGACCATCTATTCCTGGAAGATATTTCCAGTCAGTATTCCTTTTTCACAACGATGCCATACCAAAGCATGCATCAAGGTTTATATACTCGACCAGGTTTACCGAGAGGTAAGAAAAAAAATAATAATTGGGATTATTATTACAAATTACCTCATGCTCGTCAAGTATCTTTTTTCGCGTGAGCAATACTGCAAATACTGTTTGGACTATATACACACACGCCAGGTTATCATCATCATTCATCTTGCTTTTACGTAGTCCCGGGGACTGTGTGTGTGTGTGTGTGTGTGTGTGTGTGTGTGTGTGTGTATATCATGGTCATCATACATCATAAAATCCATACAAGCCTAATTTCCCCACTTATTCCTCTGTCCAGATTGCGTCTGGCTCGTGAGACTCCTGCAGTGTGAGTGACAGGTGGCGTGTGTGTGTGTGTGCGTGTGTGTGTGTGTTGAGGTTAATACTGAGTGTGTCTCAAAAGTATTTTGTCTCTTACGAGGCAGAGCCTTTGCCCACGCGAGTTTGTCGTAGCCCAGACTACGGATGAAACCACGACGGATCTGATCCATGATTAGCTCGTTCGTTCGAGATCATAGAAGCCTTTAGATAGTATTGAACGCCTGTGTTAAGTGATCTAACCTTCTTCTTCCTAAAGTAGATGGGTTTAAGGATTGTAGTCGGGGGTGATGATCATTGGACTTGTTTCTCAGTCTGGGGGGGGGGGAATGAGCTTGGTAGCTCGTCTCTGTATTCTTTCCATTGTGTCTGCGTCTTTTCTTTTCACGAAGGGGTGACTAAAACAGAACACAGCGTTCGGTGTCCAAAACGGGGACGAACCATCCGCTTGTAAAGAGTGTGGGTGATGTCCCTGGACGATAGCCCTCCCTGTATACTACATTCAAGAATTAGTTCTTCCCCCTTTTGACTCCTCCGTGCAGTGCTTGCTTGGCATTGGAACTCCAGAGATTATTACACCTTAATTCCCACTCCTCTTTTACCTTTAGTAGTTCAAGAGAATTCCTACTCTAGCCTACCCTGTCCATTTTGATTGCCGATATGTCAGACTTTGCACCGGAGGACAACCTCTCTGTCAATACCATACGACTTGAGTGTACGTAGTAAACTCTGATGTGGAACTTCGTCGAATGCTTTATGGAAAATGTACGTAGGTGACCTCACCTGCTTTAATGTCGTCTTGCATGTCGATGATATCGTTAAATGAATCAGGCAGATTAGTCAGACATGAACGACTTCGTCGAAAATCGTGCTGGGGATGTATCATGAAGTGGTGGTCGTGTGAATGGTTTACAGTCTTATCCGGACTGATGGTTCCCATAAGTTCAGCAATTTACACCCGTTAAGCTACTCGAATGAGTATTTCCCGAGTGATTTATTCATTTATAAATTTATGTTTTTAATGGGTATTACATTAACAAGCTTCCATTCTCCTGGAAATTCCTCCGTTGCAAGTGATTTACTGAAAAGAGAAGTCGAGAGTTTAACTATAATCATTTTTGGCCTCGTTCATTTTGTTCTCAGATAGAAATTTCAGCGCCCTCTGTTCCATTTTTTTCTTCCATTCTTCTGTCAATATATCGCAAAACGTTTTATTTACTCAGACATACATATTTTGCTCTGTCATGCTGGTTAAGTCATCATTCTAGCATTTTTGTAATTAGATTTTTTTTGTCCATTTACAGTCGTTCCTCTCCCACTGGATGATAAATGATACACAACCAGAGACAGGTATATCCACCAAGGTGACACAGACATGTATTGGTCTGTCTGCCCTGAGATCTGATCCACCGAGGGTACACAGACATGTATTGGTCTGTCTGCCCTGAGGTCTGATCCACCGAGGGTACACAGACATGTATTTGGTCTGTCTGCCCTGAGGTCTGATCCACCGAGGGTACACAGACATGTATTGGTCTGTCTGCCCTGAGGTCTGATCCACCGAGGGTACACAGACATGTATTGGTCTGTCTGCCCTGAGGTCTGATCCACCGAGGGTACACAGACATGTATTGGTCTGTCTGCCCTGAGGTCTGATCCACCGAGGGTACACAGACATGTATTGGTCTGTCTGCCCTGAGGTCTGATCCACCGAGGGTACACAGACATGTATTGGTATGTCTCCCCTGACACCAGGAGGAGGAGGAGGAGGAGGAGGAGGAGGAGATCAGGAGATCAGGGCATGGCACAGGCCTCGGCCATGACGAACTGGATATCGGTGAGGAAGGCTGGACACCCAGACTCGACCTGGGCCAGGGCGCAGGTGCAAGGTCGGTTGATGACCCTCACGATCCGCAGTATACTCCCGAGGACCTGGAGTCCGCCCTCCTCCCACGCCTCCTGCAGGGAGGCCAGGGCAGGCGTCAAGTCCGGCAGCTGCAGGATCTGAAAGGTGAAGGACAACGTCAGAGATAATGGTTGTAGCATTAAATTGCTAGAAGGAGGATATGCGTGGCACATATGATAAGGAAGACGTACATGTATGGCAGATATTACAAGGAGGACCCATGTGTCCTATAGCAGACACGATAAGGTTGACCCATGTGTCTGTGATAGTTATGATAAGGAAGACATACATGATAAGGGAGATCCACGCGTCTATGGCAAACGTGTTGGGGAGATGACCCCCTGCGTCTTATATACAGGTGTATTCACTTAAAACCATCGGTGCAGTGGTTCTTTCTTTACCCACCAGGGCTCAAGGCTCCTGTCTATAT
Source organism: Panulirus ornatus (assembly GCF_036320965.1). Classification (NCBI taxonomy): domain Eukaryota; kingdom Metazoa; phylum Arthropoda; class Malacostraca; order Decapoda; family Palinuridae; genus Panulirus; species Panulirus ornatus. The sequence goes on from NC_092231.1 coordinate 7,857,948, forward strand.
AACACTGTTTAGACTTGTACCTTTAAACATTACCCATCATTGCCTATACAGACATTGCCCTCGCCTTCTACAAGTTCCATGATGGGGTGTCTGGTTTTCGGGACGGGCTGCATTGACACATGTCTGAGGTGGATGGAAAGGTGTTGACCTTGAGGCAAAGACGACGTTAACGTGTACTACTAGCACAGGAATAAGAAGGAGGAGGAGGAGGATTGGTGGATTAATCGCAGGCTGTGTTTATCCCTAGCTATGGGCTTGTCTGTAGTAACTGTCTGCTTATTTTTTTTTTTGAGATGTTGCTCCAGTCTCTTATTTTTTTGATGGTCGAAATAGAATTTTTTTTACACGTTGTTTCCGTAGTCTGTAATTTTTTTGAGTGTCAGTGTAGGCCCTTTACCTTACGTTGATCAGTCTGTTGACAGTTTACCCTCAAATTCAAGCTGAAGTTTTCACCATAGCTGGCTGGAGGGACCATCCCTAACCAAAAGACGACATCTCTATTCGGAGCTGATGATCATATCCTTATATGACCCTTGACACTTGGAAGTCGATCCTACGGAACCAAAGTCGACCCATTTTGACCCACAAGTGAACGTGTCATGTCCTTCCTTTCGTATATCCCCGAGATTAGATCCTAGCATAAAGGAGGACCCTGCCTTGGCCTCGTCCATAGTCACTCCGTGATCCCACCACTTCCCCACGCGTCTTAACAGAGGAGGGGTCTCCCTCAGTACTCGATGAGGTGAGGACGTAGCTCCTTGTACTCACCAGCGTACAGTTGGTCGACGTGAAGGTCATGCTGACGCACTTGTTGTCGTCGCTGCCCATCATGTTGCCCCTCCTGAAGCCGGCGGACTCCAGCAGTCCCAAGAGTTCGTACATCGCTCCCGGGTTCTTGGTCGTCCTCAGGAGCTGGCGGATGTAGTCGATGGTCGCCGAGATGTTCTCCTCTTCGTCGTAGTCGTTGCCACCCCCGCCGTCGCCGTCGTCGTGGTGGTAGTCGTAGTGGCGGTAGTCGTCTAAGTGAGGAACTGAACTCTGGTCGGCAGAGTTGAAGTTGGATCGGCTGAACCGGAGGCCGAACGGATCCTTGTTGCTGATGGTGAGGCCAGCGGAGCAGAGCGCGAGGGACATCGTCACCGCAAGACCGAGCAGCATGGCGGCTTGTGGCGTGTCTGCCATTCCTCCCGCGACTGATCCAAGTCTTGTCTTCCTCCCGTGATGACTTAACGTTGCTGGTGGTGGTGGAGGGGAGCGGGTTCTGCCCACTTCACTGACGGGAGAGAAGTGTAACACAGAGAGCGGAGGAATCACCTCATGTATATATACCCCCGCGCGGTCTTGTTGTCCCACCAGAAGACAGGCTCAATGTTATTGGTCTCGAAGAACAACAAGCGTGGGCTCACGTGTCGCAGTGCTGTGTAAAGTCTTACCCCCGAAACTATTTACTAAACACCCTCCAACAACACAGAGATCAAATGTTTTGGAAACAAGTTGCACCCAGGGTGTTTACCATTCCGCTGCCTTCGCGATGACGCAAGCAAACGTTGGGAGATGCTTTGCCAACGTTGTGTGTCTCGAAACACGTGTAAGAGTTGTTTGTAAACGTTGGATGTGCGCGTGGCCATCAGGCGACGTGTCAGGTGGGGCGGGAGGAGGAGAGGTGTCAACACACACACACACACACACACACACACACACACACACACACACACAGGTATCAGGGCCATTTACCTACCTCAGTAGTGATCAGAATGTCTGGAACTTCCCGCGCGAAGAAGGACAACAGACGTGCGTGTTCTTGACGATGATCACCGCTGATAAGAAGGAGGCAAGACTGGACCCAGAGACTCCTCACTCCGGGAGTACGCAAAGTAACACGGCAAATACTGCAGCATCAACTCGCGCGTGTGTGTCGTATCTGGTCTCTCTCTCTCTCTCTCTCTCTCTCTCTCTCTCTCTCTCTCTCTCTCTCTCTCTCTCTCTCTCTCTCTCTCTCTCTCTCTCTCTCTCTCTCTCTCTCTCAAGGACTCTGTTGATGTATGTCTTCACCCAGTTCATTTATCATGGTAGACTTTCTCTCCCTTTTTCTTTAAGTAGGATCATGAAGGAAGGACTTCGGGGATCATGCTTCGATGGGAAAGCTGATAAAAAATCTAGCGTTTACAAGACGTGAAAATTCTCCATCACGGACTATTCTGAGTCTAATATTCAGTGTGATTTTATAGCAGAGTATTTTATCTAATATGATATTCAGCTGGATATTCTGCGCGAGCTGATTAAAGTACAAGATTTTTTCCGATTTTGTAAGTTAAAGTACAAAATTTTCCCGATTTTGTAAGTTAAAGCACAAGATTCTCCCGATTTTGTAAGTTAAAGCACAGGATTTTTCCGATTTTGTAAGTTAAAGCACAAGATTCTCCCGATTTTGTACGTTAATTAATGCTTTTTTCTTTTCCGATTTAGTAAACGTTCGGTTTCTCCTTGATGCTATCTGTGGCGCAGCTCTGTCTCGCTGAGGGCATCACCCGTCTGGGTGTCTTGGTCAGCACCACCTCCTCCTCCAGCCTGGGGACGGAGGGTACAGGCAGCCGCTGAGGGGGACGAAGCTCTGCCGCTCCGTGGTGCTGGACGAGGGACGCGTTCTTTGGCTGCTACGGATTCAAAGGCACTTCCACACGACGCCGTGAGTAGGTCTGGATTGTCCTCGCAGGAGGAGATCGAGACCTTTATTAGATTCTTCAGCGTC
>NC_092231.1:7865696-7885696 GCF_036320965.1 Panulirus ornatus
CCTGCATGTTCAGGCCCCGATCACACAAAATCTTTTTCACTCCATCTTTCCACCTCCAATTTGGTCTCCCTCTTCTCCTCGTTCCCTCCACCTCCGACACATATATCCTCTTGGTCAATCTCTCCTCACTCATTCTCTCCATGTGCCCAAACCATTTCAAAACACCCTCTTCTGCTCTCTCAACCACGCTCTTTTTATTTCCACACATCTCTCTTACCCTTACGTTACTTACTCGATCAAACCACCTCACACCACACATTGTCCTCAAACATCTCATTTCCAGCACATCCATCCTCCTGCGCACAACTCTATCCATAGCCCACGCCTCGCAACCATACAACATAACATTGTTGGAACCACTATTCCTTCAAACATACCCATTTTTGCTATAATATGATATAATATATATAATAGTATGACCCTAATAAAAGAGAGCGCTCAATATTAGACCTGTATACACTGACTGTGACATCTAATCACACTTATCCACAAACAGTCAGTCATACGTATATATAATCTAAGCTTTTCACCGTATTTGCGCCAGTGGTATAATTCAGGGATCGATTCCATTCATTATCATCCCTATTTTCTACTTTCATCATCATCCCTATTTTCTACGCCAGAATCTTCTTGTTTCATCCGCGTTTTCTAGATTTGTCAGGTGGTTTGAACATCATTGTTTTTCCAGTTTCTGTCTTGAATGCTTCTCTTCCTTATTCTATTAACATCCACTCCGTTTGATTCACTTCGTTCATCTCCACATCTCTGTTTGATCATCTCTCACTCTCATCCTCAAAGGAGAGATGAAAAATCCCTTTTATCTGTCCAGGCTCCTGCAACGCTCATGAAGTCGACCAGGTCCACCGATGGGACCACAGGTCAGTAAAGTGCTGTAGTTTTGTGCACGTGGAGGGAGTGAAGGTTAACTGAGTAGCAGATGGTCGATGTCTCCTTTATGGTAAAGTGCAACGTGGGATATGTGGGACGATGGTCGTATATCCAGTCTGTAGCCAGGTGAACAGCGCTGAAGAACGACTCGGTACGAACAGGTACCTAACACCTCTTAGATTTCCACACCCACAGTTGGCTTTTGGGGTCTGTCTACCCCAGCCAGAGCCTTCTCCCTTGCTGACTCATCTATTTCACCCTGATCTGTGTTCAGGGATACTTTTCTCTCTCTTGTGCTGTGGTACTGTACGCATATCGATGTTAAACTGTATTTGCCTCGTCTTCGACCGCCTTCCATACATTCGAGCCTCTATAATTCTGTCGAATCTTCCTCTGAATTTATCACTATGGTTTTGTTACTGTCTGCAGACTTACAGACGTTACTGCTTATCTCACTATCTACGTCGTTAGTGTGAACGGTAGATAACAGAGGACCGGGGGCATAACCATGTGAAACAACGCTATAGTTTCACCTGGGGCATAACCATGTGAAACAGCGCTATAGTTTCACCTGGGGCATAACCATGTGAAACAACGCTATAGTCACCGGGGTCATAGCCATGTGAAACAACGCTATAGTCACCGGGGTCATAACCATGTGAAACAACGGTACAGTCACTGCCCCAGGCAGGTTTTACCCCATCAATGCAGGCAGACCCAGTGTTTTCCACGCATTATCCAAACCTTAATCCAATTTAGTATTTCTCACCGTATCGCCGGATTCGACCAAAGTGAATTAATTAAACGTGAAGGTGCTGCCTGGTTGGGCAGTTATAGAAGCCTATTTCTGGTCGTGCTGAAGCTGCATTGATAATGATGAACACCAAGTCCTGGGGGGGGGGGTTATAATGATGATGATGATGATATTAAGGATGAAGCCTTCATTAAGACGCGGACCGAAAAAGCAGATAAAGGCTCTTTCCATGATGGTGTAATCTACATGTTCAAGCGTAGTCCATTTCATGCGTCGGACACTTCGTGTGCAGTAAACTCCATGCGTCGGACACTTCGTGCGTAGTAAGCACCGTGCGTCGTACACCGTGCTTAGCAAACTCGATGCGCCTTACACCTCGTTCGCAGTAAACTCCATGCGTCGTACGCTTCTGAAGCGCGTAGTAAACTCCATGCGTCGCACACTTCGTGCGTAGTAAGCTCCGAGCGTCGTACACTTCGTGCGCAGTAAACTCCATGCGTCGCACGCTTCGTGCGTAGTAAGCTCCGTGCGTCGTACACTTCGTGCGCAGTAAACTCCATGCGTCGCACGCTTCGTGCGTAGTAAGCTCCGAGCGTCGTACACTTCGTGCGCAGTAAACTCCATGCGTCGCACGCTTCGTGCGTAGTAAGCTCCGTGCGTCGTACACTTCGTGCGCAGTAAACTCCATGCGTCGCACGCTTCGTGCGTAGTAAGCTCCGAGCGCCGTACACTTCGTGCGCAGTAAACTCCATGCGTCGCACACTTCGTGCGTAGTAAGCTCCGTGCGTCGTACACTTCGTGCGCAGTAAACGCCATGCGTCGTACACTTCATTCACTGTACCTCGTACACGCACCTCCAGCTTCCCGGGCGTTCCCCAGGAGGCAGCGGCGGCCGTGACGGTCACTATAGTGGCGACGGTAATTAACAATCTGGCAACCACGCATCCCCGCTGACACGCAGACACACGCACCGACACAAACACGACCACATCCGCCGACATCCCCCCCATCCAGAGAGAGAGAGGCCTTACAGCGCTCATTAATGGCGACGATATATATATATATATATATATATATATATATATATATATATATATATATATATATATATATATATATATATATATATTATCCCTGGGGATAGGGGAGAAACGATACTTCCCACGTATTCCCTGCGTGTCGTAGAAGGCGACTAAAAGGGGAGGGAGCGGGTGGTTGGAAATCCTCTCCTCTCTTTTTTTTTTTAATTTTCCAAAAGAAGGAGCAGAGAAGGGGGCCAGGTGAGGATATTCCCTCAAAGGCCCAGTCCTTTGTTCTTAACGCTACCTCACTGACGCGGGAAATGGCGAATAGTATGAAAGGATGAAAGGAATATATATATATATATATATATATATATATATATATATATATATATATATATATATATATATATATATATATATATATATATATATGCTGACTGTGCCACTAACGCACTCACCAGGGCATTAAACGTTTCGCGCTTGACCACAGAACGTTTCTTCTCGCCACGTAGACTCCCATCGCCACGGGGCCTCTCTCTCTCTCTCTCTCTCTCTCTCTCTCTCTCTCTCTCTCTCTCTCTCTCTCTCTCTTTCTTACAAAGGCTACGTGAGAGTATATTTCGCGGTTTGTCCAGCCTCAGTGGCACGTCAGAACGCTGTCTCTGGATGCGACAACGGTGAGGGAGGAGGGAGGAGGGGGAAATCACAGCTCTAATGAGCCGGGTAGATCGGTCGACTATATTATCTCGCGCGAGGCGATGGTCATTGTGTTGGTGGGATTCAGCGATAGAATACGGAGTGGCGAGAGAGAGAGAGAGAGAGAGAGAGAGAGAGAGAGAGAGAGAGAGAGAGAGAGAGAGAGAGAGAGAGAGAGAGAGAGACTGAAATGAGGAGAGCATTGTAATTTGTACGCCTGTCGGCACCCAGATTGCCCGCAGTTGTATAAACTACAGGGTTAGAAAAAAAAAATTACTCCCGGTGGAGCTATAACAGTTTTTTTTCCCCCCCCCCACCTACTCACGCCACCTGGCGCTGCCCTTGTACATCCCACACGGGTTACCCTCCTCACTCACACTCCTGTACCTCCTCTGTCGACTGTTTGCTCCAGAAGCTTCACCCAGCCTTATGCTTGTTCGCCGCCTCCCGCGTCAGCGAGGTAGCTTCGGGAAGAGAGGGATAAGATGGGCACTCCAGTCTCCTCACATCCGTTCCCTCATGTCATGTAAAATGTGTCAGAGCCAGAGTTTCCCCTGTCCACTGCCAAGCCCCGCTCATCTTTCCCTCCATGGGTCTCCCCCTCACTACTTCCTATGACCAAAAACAGAAGGTGAATGTCATAGTAATTTTTACGAATAGAACGATCGATTTTAAGTCCAAGAAACCAATCCTAACCTCACGGGTCACTGGTGCATCCTCACCTTTCAATAACATGCTCAGTTTTGCTTCGCCCAACGTGAAGAATTGACGGGGAGAAACGAGAGGGGTGTACAGCGGCTTATTTCCTTGCTTATTTCCTTTCTTACTGTCCCCACACATAGAGCCGAGCATATGGTATGTAGTTTTTGCCATTCCTTTTGTGTCTCTAGTGATCTAGAAGGTCGAATTTGAACAACAAGTATTTTATGCACTAAGCAACACACACACACACACACACACACACACACACACACACACACACACACACACACACACACACACACACACACACACACACACACACACACCCCAGCATCTGAAGTCGAGCGAAGGGCAGTCAAAGGCCCTCGAGCTGAACACGGGAAATATTTTGTTGTGACGAGAGTTTTGGACGCAGGGACGATTTTTTTTTTTTCAGCTGACTTTTGTGAGTCGGACGCATTCGCCGATAATCCATAAACCTGTAAAACACAGCTCGGTGATGTCATACGCCGTATTAGAATGTAGTGGAAAGCGATGAAAGTGGTATGTGCGATATTTGTCTTGGCCAAAATAACACACACACACACACACACACACACACACACACACACACACACACACACACACACACACACACACACACACACACACATATAAGATAGCGTGATGCCCATCTGTGTATTATAGTTACGATCGTGTTGTCCTCTCTCTCTCTCTCTCTCTCTCTCTCTCTCTCTCTCTCTCTCTCTCTCTCTCTCTCTCTCTCTCTCTCTCTCTCTCTGTCTCAAGTGGCGTCCTCGGTACCTCTCTTCCTTCCTTGTGTATCAACTGACTGTTATAGTTCTCTTTCTTGTATCTCCCCTGATGATGTGATCGTTACACGAAAGTGCACTTGGGAACTTATCGTGTTTCATTTCCCCATGGATTAGAAGGAATATATATATATATATATATATATATATATATATATATATATATATATATATATATATATATATATATATATATATATATATATATATGATGTAAAAACTGGAAACAGTTTTGCATCATTCCAGAGGCGAGAAACACGAGTGTCACAATCCAGTTGTCACACGTCAGGTTGGGTGAGGTGGGACGCCGTCAAACGTGGCACTTGACGTGGGGATTGGCCGTAACGCACTTGTGCCTCGCTCCGGGCTGTGCGCGGCGGAGAAAGTACAGTGCACACACAGTGGCGCTGGTGACGGCTACGTAGATGAAGGATACGGCGGTATTTCTGATCGGTCTGGTGCACACCCACCCACTGTGTTGCGGTGCTCGACGGCACGACTTGAGCACGACGATACTGCACGACCCTTGAGCGCGACGGCACGACTCGAGGGTACCGTCATGGCTCAAGGATCGTACCGTCGTTTTCAAGGATCGTACCGTCGTGATCAGGGGTCGTACCGTCGTGTTCAAGGATCGTACCGCCGTTTTCAAGGGTACCGCCGTTTTCAAGGGTACCGTCGTGTTCAAGGATCGTACCGTCATGGCTCAAGGCTCGTACCGTCGTTATCCAGAGGTTTTCGATATAAAACAAATGACTGTCGCGGAACGCAGTCAACCCCTGGGAGGAGGAGGAGGAAGAGGAGGAGGAGGGGATAATGATAAAAAGGCAACACATTAAGATGGCAAAAACCACCTAATGACCCCTCGTCGTGGAGCAACGAGTTCCCCCTCCCCCTAAGAAAACACCCGCTCGATGGCTCGTTGTAAATCAGGGGGTATTTTACGCAGACGACGGGCCGCCCTAGGGGGGAAAAGAAAAGAATCGTCCTAAGCGCCTGCGTTCACCTCATCATTCTGGGGGGCCTGTCCAGCAAACTTACCTCTCGGTACCTGAGGTGCCATCGGCCAATACCGGACGACCCCATTGTTCGGGTTTCCTCCCGCCTCCACCCCAGCAGGGATCATTAGACACGCCGTTAGCAACTTAAAAGGTGGCCTCGTATAGAAGACTTAAAGTGTACATACTGTCTTCTAGTCACTCTGCAGATGTCGCCCTTTGCATTCCTCACCCTCGTAGCGTGCTCTAGTGTTACTTTGCATTCCTCACCCTCGTAGTGTGCTCTAGTGTTACTTTGCATTCCTCACCCTCGTAGTGTGCTCTAGTGTTACTTTGCATTCCTCACCCTCGTAGCGTGCTCTAGTGTTACTTTGCATTCCTCACCCACGTAGTGTGCTCTAGTGTTACTTTGCATTCCTCACCCTCGTTGTGTGCTCTAGTGTTACTTTGCATTCCTCACCCTCGTAGCGTGCTCTAGTGTTACTTTGCATTCCTCACCCACGTAGTGTGCTCTAGTGTTACTTTGCATTCCTCACCCTCGTTGTGTGCTCTAGTGTTACTTTGCATTCCTCACCCTCGTAGCGTGCTCTAGTGTTACTTTGCATTCCTCACCCTCGTAGTGTGCTCTAGTGTTACTTTGCATTCCTCACCCTCGTAGTCTGCTCTAGTGTTACTTTGCATTCCTCACCCTCGTAGTGTGCTCTAGTGTTACTTTGCATTCCTCACCCTCGTAGTGTGCTCTAGTGTTACTTTGCATTCCTCACCCTCGTAGTGTGCTCTAGTGTTACTTTGCATTCCTCACCCACGTAGTGTGCTCTAGTGTTACTTTGCATTCCTCACCCACGTAGTGTGCTCTAGTGTTACTTTGCATTCCTCATCCTCGTAGTGTGCTCTAGTGTTACTTTGCATTCCTCACCCTCGTAGTGTGCTCTAGTGTTACTTTGCATTCCTCATCCTCGTAGTGTGCTCTAGTGTTACTTTGCATTCCTCACCCTCGTAGTGTGCTCTAGTGTTACTTTGCATTCCTCACCCTCGTAGTGTGCTCTAGTGTTACTTTGCATTCCTCACCCTCGTAGTGTGCTCTAGTGTTACTTTGCATTCCTCACCCACGTAGCGTGCTCTAGTGTTACTTTGCATTCCTCACCCACGTAGTGTGCTCTAGTGTTACTTTGCATTCCTCACCCTCGTAGTGTGCTCTAGTGTTACTTTGCATTCCTCACCCACGTAGCGTGCTCTAGTGTTACTTTGCATTCCTCACCCTCGTAGTGTGCTCTAGTGTTACTTTGCATTCCTCACCCACGTAGTGTGCTCTAGTGTTACTTTGCATTCCTCACCCACGTAGCGTGCTCTAGTGTTACTTTAGCCTCATCTTTAACTGTTACGTTCTCATGGATAGTTACCAGTCATCCTTCATCATCATGGTATACCACATGAAATTCTCTGAACAGTTTCTCTTTGATTGTCTTGATGCGCCATAATGATTTACCTCATACTCCTTGTCGCTCGTTATGCATCGAGGTTCAACAGTATGATGAATTGATCAGTACCGGCTTGTCTGTATAGAGTTGCAGAGGGCGCCCAAGTATGGGTTGTATGTCTACTGGTATATTAAAACAGTTAGGGAATAGCATAGTATGCGTGTATGTGTGTATAATTTTACAGTACGTCATCCATAAATATAGACGTCAAAAATCCAGAAACCAAAAGTCCGGAAAGTTTTGTCATTCATTTTTTTCCTTCTTTTTAGGAATGATCTAGGTTCTTTCCATTCGCTTGACAAGGATGGCGACACTGTGCATACAGCTAATGCAAAAGAAAAATGAAAGAAAGCAAAAAGAAATACCTCTCAAGACGTGCTATGTTGTGTTCGTAGGTCTGGTCATGGAATGCAGATGAATGCACCATCGGAGATTATGTTACATAGTTGTGTAAATAGTGGGGATATGACAGTTCCTGTGTGTGTTTTGTCTACGCGAGCAACATCTGCTGTGAAGATTTCCACGTTCGAGTTTGGCCAGCGCATGCAAGACAGCAGTCGTGTATACACGTTCAGATCAAAAGGAAAGTTCTACCGCAGCGAGAGGACGTCAACAGAAAGCCAGGTGCGTAAAAACAAGAAACGACAAGAAATGAAAAATCCAGATGCAGGGAAGAAGAATAAAAGGAAGGAACTGGGGGAAAAAATAACAACCATTTCAGGACAGTCTTGGGCCTGACAGAATCTTTCAGACCACTGGGTGGGTTTCCTGTGGTCTGCCAGAAGTGAGGCCACACTGAACACATACACCCTCCCCCTCAACCCACTCCCCTCAGAACACCAGGTGTTGCTGTGGTCTGATGTGTGCCAGGGGGAAGTTCTCAGACCACCTGCTTTGGTCTGAGGTGGGGCCAGATGGTAAAAGGGTTATAGTAATCAGAACAACCGAGCCAATCGTGTGTTTTATTTGACGCAATATGACTTACAGAATTATCACAATAGTGATCAGATGATCACACTGTTATGGACAGTAGATGGCAGCCGACTTGTGTGTGTGTGTGTGTGTGTGTGTGTGTGTGTGTGTGTGTGTGTGTGTGTGTGAGTGTGTGTAGGATTATCTTTGCGCGTTTGTTTGTGTGTACGTGTATGTATGTATGTTTGTGCTTGTTTTTACAGATACAGTCAGAGTATATACATATCTGTGCATAAGTGTTTGTATGAGTAACTTCTCGTTGGTTTCGTGTATCAATGTACATATCTCTGTGTAGTGTGTTCGTAGTACAAGTATTACATAGACATAGCTTTCAGCGAGTAAGCATGAAACCCTGAATATATATATATGTAAATCTATATATGAATATAGTATCAGTAAGTAGTTTGAAGATGACGAGAGAAAATGGTCTATATATATATATATATATATATATATATATATATATATATATATATATATATATATATATATATATATATATATATATATGTATATATATAAATATAAATATATATGTATCGCACGTGACACTTCACCGTCACACACTCCAGTACACATTCACTATGCCACAGAGCCCAGTACACTATCACGCACTCCGGTACACATTCACTATCCCACCAGTACACTGCCACGCACTCCAGTACACATTCACTAGGCCACAGAGTCCAGTACACTGTCGCACACTCCAGTACACATTCACTATGTCACGGAGTCCATTACACTATCATACACTCCAGTACACATTCACTTTGCCACAGAGTCCAGTGCACTGTCATACACTCCAGTACACATTCACTATGCCACAGAGTCCAGTACACTGCCATACACTCCAGTACACATTCACTATGCCACAGAGTCCAGTACACTGCCATACACTCCAGTACACATTCACTATGTCACAGAGTCCATTACACTATCATACACTCCAGTACACATTCACTATGCCACAGAGTCCAGTACACTATCATACACTCCAATACACATTCACAATGCCACAGAGCCCACTGCCACACACAGATCACTACCACACTTGCCCCTTCTGAACCCAACTCGTAATATTCCACCTACCACACACCTGACTGTGTACGTCGCACTGATCACCTGCTACGTGCTGATGACGCGCCCTCCTACAACACACACACACACACACACACACACACACACACACACACACACACACACACACACACACACCTCACTCTCGCCATTACACAGTCCTCACTGCACCATGAAACACAAAAGTCTGGTCCTGGGATATGGCGGAAGCAACTGGCGAGGGGCGAGCGTTCATTCATTCCGGGGTCGCGATGCCTCGCACGGTACGAGCAGTTGGCATCTCTGAGCAGTAATTCCACACACACACACACACACACACACACACACACACACACACACACACACACACACACAACACACACACATACACAGATTCACCAAAGAAAATGAGAAATATAGTCAGTTACTGTACACGAAACTAACCAACTTTGTCTTAGTGTACGAAATTAGGATCTAAAGATCAGAGCTGGAAAAAGTTTTGACTCGATATGTGGACAAGTTATATATATATATATATATATATATATATATATATATATATATATATATATATATATATATATATGTATTTTTTTTTAGCGAAGCGTTTTTTTAAATTGGCTTTTGGCGTAGATGCATCAGTTTCAGTTTCGTGAGGGAGAAAAAGAAAATTGCCCATTTCATTTTGTAATAAATCTACGATTTACCTCAGTCACTATTTTAGCAGTTTAAAAAGACCTTTTTTTTTTGTAAACATTTTTCTCCTAGCAATATAAACTACTACAAGTCAGCGGCTGTATCAATATAAATCATAACAAGTCTGGTGTAAGAGATGTATCAATATATATATATTTTAAGGTTTGGGGGTAAAAACTTCGTCCTAAAACAGAAGTGTATATATATATATATTTTTTTTTCCCCCTGCACCAGAGTCATTGTGTAACGTGAGAGGGACATACTTTCCCCCCCCCCTCTCTCACTCCTCCACAAAGTCTCTCTGGGGATGTCTACTGCTGGGACTTTTCTCTGGGGGGGGGAGTAATTTTTTTGTTTCTTTCTTCTCCCCCGTGTAGACGCGTTGAGCTTGTGGTTGAGAGGGTTGGGTTGGTGCCTATCGCTGCCGTTTTCTGTTGCAGTGTCTTCGGGTAGACGTAAGCTGTGTGTGAGGTGAAGTTCCCCACCTACACACAGACACATCCAGTCTCGTTCAACACGGTCTCTGGTTCCTCTCCCATTGCGCAGACGTCTGGTCGTACAGCCGCCAGCGCCTTTCGCCCCACACACGTATTTCGTACTTTAAAGTCTTTCAACACTGTTGTTGTTGTTGGTGTTGTTTAGGGGGGGGGGGATCTGTAATTCTCTCTTGCTCCCCTCTCTGTGTTCTCCTTCTCTCTCCTTATTCATTCAAGTACAAGTCTAAGGGATATCTTTGTTGTCTCAAGGACTTTCATTTTGTTTTTCCCAAAGTCTCTAGAAGTAATGAGTCCTTTTGAGAAAAATGTCCTCTTCTGTGTCAGATTACTTTACATATTGGGTCTCAGTTGGTAACTCGATAGTGTTTGAATGATTTTCGGCTTTTGTGTTACTTCCATTTGAAGTTGATCACAGTTTCCTCCCTCCCCTTCCCCCCCAGAGTACGTGTACACTGAATTATGAATTGTCTTCTTTTTCCCTCCCTCAGTGTCTGGCGGGACTTGGAGCACAGATCTTTCCTCAATACGATCTGTGTTTTTTGTAATATTTTTTTCCCAGTAAACTCATTGACATATACGATTGTTTCCTGCGATAGCGTATCGTCCGTAGCACAAGAACACTTTTTTTTTTTCCTTTTCTTTTATTTGGTTTTGTGGTTTGTTTTGTGTCTGGGGTTTTCGAAATTGTGTAGGAAAAAAGTCTTTCAATGAAATATTTTTGTTAATTCGCAGAAATGAGATCATATATTTTTTGTCGGGTATTCCACTATTACTTTATTCCTTTATTTTCCTGTATATATATATATATATATATATATATATATATATATATATATATATATATATATATATATATATATATATATATATATATATTCTTGACTTTTCTGTTGACTTTTTTTTTATTCAATTTTCGAACAAGTTCTGAAGTGTGTGGTCATAACACTGTGATTCTTGGAACACGATAATTCTTGAAGGGAAAGCTATGTAGGTGGGGGGAGAGGAGAAGAAGGAGGAGTAGGAGGAGGAGGAGGAGGAGATGATTGTAAGAGGGTTAGATACTACGTGCCAGGCGAGAGAGACCGCAAAGTTGCGGAAGTTGAAGAAGAGATAGATGGCTATGACGCCGCGCAGGAGCGACATCCGCGAGACTTCGGGGATGCGTAAGGAATAGGTAGTGTAGGAGAGAGAGAGAGAGAGAGAGAGAGAGAGAGAGAGAGAGAGAGAGAGAGAGAGAGAGAGAGAGAGAGAGAGAGAGAGAGAGAGAGAGAGAGATGAAGGATGACGGGGAGGCTGGCAGGTGGGTTGTGTCGAAGACTTGACTCACTCTGATGCTACGTGGCACAACATCAAATTTGTGACATGTAAAGCTTAAAAGAACTTTGAATTGTGCGTTTGTGATTTGTATTTTGAACTTCCGTCGCGTCCAGTCTGTGTGTCTATATCTATATATATATGTATATATTTTTTTTTTCTTATCGTGTCTTTATCTTTTACATCTGGTATCAAAACTACGTTAGGGCACGACCCAAGACCACAGAGGCTTGGCCGCTCACAAACTACCTTGGACGACCTTTTATCTTTTTTTTTTTTTGGGGGGGGGGGGAAGTGGGGGTAGGGTTGGAGGGGGGGTTGGGGATGGGGGGGGGGGGGGGGGATTGTTCCAAAACCAAATAGAGACCGGCGCTCCGGAGCGGTCGGATCTCTCCCTCTCTCTCTCAGGACCCGTTGGACCACGGGAGATGATCAAGAGGAACAGTAGTCATCACTTCAGCTCGTTTTTTTTTCCCCTGGACCCACGAGCACTCTACATTTTCCCCACCAGTGACCACTGAAGCGTTCTTGGGGGTAAAGGGCGGGCAACTCCGAGCGTCGGCCGTCGACGGTCCTCTTAGACTTCATTCTCGAGCTCCTCCTCCATCAGCGTGGCGTAGGGGACGGGTAGGAGCGCGTCGTCGATGGTCTCCTGCCGCTGGAGGACGATGGCGTGGGTGTGGGTGTGGTGGGTGGTGGGCTCCGGGGGCGTGGGCGAGACCCTGAGCTCCGGGGTGGTGCAGATGGGCTCCCCACCCGCCCACGAGGGCCCCGCCGTAGGCGAGCGACGAAGGCTGCCGACGGAGGTGCTGTCGAGGCTGCGTCCGCGCGGGACCACGTCCTGCAGGAAGGGCGTGGCTGAGCGGTAGTTCTCCAGGTCGAGGCTCTGGCTCTGGCAGGAACGGCGGCGGGCCAGGGGATGGTGGTGGACGCTCACCCCCTCAGTGAGGAGGTAGGAGGTGCCACGACCGCCGCTGCTCTCCTCACTGTGCCCGCGACCTGGAAACATGAGACATGACTTGCTGGAGGGTTGTATATGGATACATGAGACATGACTTGCTGGAGGGTTGTATATGGACACATGAGACATGACTTGCTGGAGGGTTGTTGTATATGGAAACATGAGACATGATTTGCTGGAGGGTTGTTGTATATGGAAACATGAGACATGACTTGCTGGGGGGTTGTATGTGGATGTATGAGACATGACTTACTGGAGGGTTGTATATGGATACATGAGACATGACTTACTGGAGGGTTGTATATGGAAACATGAGACATGACTTGCTGGAGGGTTGTATATGGACACATTAGACATAACTTGCTGAAGGGTTGTATATGGACACATTAGACATAACTTGCTGGAGGGTTGTATATGGATGTATGAGAAGGGAAAAAAGAAAGCATGCAATATTATCCTTCCTTACAACACATGTCAGGAGGTGTTCGACAAACCGACCCCCCGCTCTGACTCTCTCATCCAATAATCTGGCATTCATCCACTGCGCCACAGATCTGTCTACAAGAGTGCGGTCTCGTGAGGTCATGAGCGGTGGGAAAATGTTGTGGCTGTAGCGCAAATGGATGAGAGATGAAAAGCAGAACACATCGTCAGGAGCAATGTCGGGACGTTATTGGAAGATGAGCAGAAGGGATGATGATAGGTTCCAAACACTTGAAAATAACAGACTTGAAAGTCATAAACGCTACGTTATAATGTCCGTCCACTTCAGGTGTTCAGTAGAGACAGAAGTATTAGAATGATCGCACGTGATGGTGAGGTTAATAGGGTGGTGTGGGGGACGAGTCATGATTCCCGGGAGAGAGACTAGTTTTGAGAGAGCCTGGAGACTGCCACTCTCCGAGACCTCCTTCCCATTGGCAGCAGAGCCAGGCTCAGTGTGAGTGTGCAGATATGATCTCTCTTCATGAGCCACGATTTCCAATTTTGTTTATTCCTTCTCCTCCTCCACCTCCTCTTCTTTCCCTTTTTATCTCCATCTCATTCCCTCCCTCCCGCCGCACCCTCGCTACTTACTAGGCGTGGGTGTGATCCGGTAGTTCCGCAGGTTCTCCGCACTCCTCACTTTCCTGGACACCTCGACCTGCGGCTGCGGCTTGCTGTAGGTGCTGTGGTCGAGGGAGTCGGAGGCCAGCCGGAGGCGGTGGCGGGCGTGGTGGGTGTGGTGGGCGTGCGAGGCCGGGCTCTGGTGGGCAGGGCGGGTGCACCTGTGCACGGGCGTCTGGTCGATCTGCGGCACGCTGATGCGGCAGGCCGGGGGCACGTGCACCTGCGGAGGGAAACGGAGAGTGAGGGGTAACTTGCGAGTGAGTAAACTGAAGGAATGATGATGATGATGATGAGTGAACCGTGGATGAAAGAGATGAATAATGGCGAGGGATGTATATATATATACGTGGTTCACTGCAATGGTTGTCAAGGTCCGCTAACTGGCCCGGGGCGCTGTCTTTTCCTTCTCCCCCCACATGCACGTGGGATGGTGGTATTCAGTCCACACACACACACACACACACACACACACGCACACACACACAAACACTGATAAAGTGTGTAACTACGGCTTGTAATTGGTTAACTCTAACGTTCCGTGCGGTGAGCGATGCGCTCTATCCCTGCAGAAGGTCAATCTCTGGTTGTAGGTAGTCGTAACTAGGATAACTAGATACTTTTACCTCTCCATTTGTTTCTTCTTTACATCATATTATTCTTTCTTTTCTTTAACGTCTCAAACTTTCATGTTCCCTTAATTCCCTATTTACATTACGTTGTTATAGATTATATTTCATCCCCACTTCCATATTTCCTCGTTTACTCTCTGATGAACTCTTCTTCCACTTTTTTCAGCGTTTTCCTGTTGTCCTGTGAATTCTAAAGCGGAGAGAGAGAGAGAGAGAGAGAGAGAGAGAGAGAGAGAGAGAGAGAGAGAGAGAGAGAGAGAGAGAGAGAGAGAGAGAGAGAGAGGACGAAAGTTACTCGTGCGGGCGTGCAGGGTGTGGTGCAGGTCACGGGTTCAGGCTTGAAAAAAAACAAAAGAAAAAAAAAAGGCCGCCACGTCCTGGTCTTTTGATACGGGTGGCCACCCTGGCCACACCACCCAGGCCTGTGCTGAAGGCTGGCCAGAAGATGTGATGAAGCAAACGCGCGCAATAAAAAGTCCAGGGACGCGAAGGGACTTATTATGAAATGAGGAATAAGAAATGAATATAGGTCGGGACACATCCCACTGTAGAGGAGGAATCTAAGACCCCTCGTATACCCCATGGGTGTTGAAAGAAGAAAAAAAAAGATCAATTATCTAGAAATGTAATCTCTCAAACAAGATGGTGTGATGTGGTATCAAGAAATATGTAATTTCAAATCTTGAGGAACAGGTGACGAATGTGCAGGAAGATGGTACGACTACCTGTAGTCCTTTTTCGGGGAAGACCTCCTGGTCGTACTGTGAGGTGACGACATAATCTTCTTGTACCTTTTACTGTGATTGTGTAAGCTGCGTGAGCTGTGTGTGTGTGTATAGTTTTTTCAGCTTGATGTAATCCTTCTCTGGGTTTCAAAAGTAGAAGTGCCTTCATAAAAAAGCGATACTGACACACTGGATGATAAAGTCGTACTGATCACATTCGCCACTAATGACCAGATATTTTTGAAAGGGCGATGAACACATGGGAATTACTTCCTGGGTATATGTTGGTGTCATTAATAATGGCTAATGACCGGATGTTTGTGCAGGATTTAATGTCCATTATATTGTGAGGATGAAGCATCGTTTTTGCTTTATATATATATATATATATATATATATATATATATATATATATATATATATATATATATATATATATATATATATATATATATATATTCTTTTTTTTTTTTTCATACTATTCGCCATTTCCCGCGATAGCGAGGTAGCGTTAAGAACAGAGGACTGGGCCTTTGAGGGAATATCCTCACCTGGCCCTCTTCTCTGTTCTTTCTTTTGGACATCCAACGCACCTCTCCGCTCAAGATCCCAAACTTGACATCATCGTACCAACCCCTCCTCCTCCTCCTCCTCCTCCTCCTCCTCCTCCTCCTCCTCGACATGATCTCGACATGATGTCATTTTGTCCAGCAATCCAAGCTTGACATCATCGCACAGCATTTAAGAACTCACCTCCCTATATATATATATATATATATATATATATATATATATATATATATATATATATATATATATATATATATATATATTCTTTTCTTTCTTTTATACATATTCGCCACTTCCAGCTTTAGCGAGGTCTACGACATGCAAGGAATACGTGGTATATAATATATATATATATATATATATATATATATATATATATATATATATATATATATATATATATATATATATAGGGAGGTGAGTTCTTAAATGCTGTGCGATGATGTCAAGCTTGGATTGCTGGACAAAATGACATCATGAGATCATGTCGAGGAGGAGGAGGAGGGGTTGGTACGATGATGTCAAGTTTGGGATCTTGAGCGGAGAGGTGCGTTGGATGTCAGACTCAGGGTGTGGGGTAGAACTAACGATACATTGATGTCAGACTCACTCACGTTACGATGTCAAGTTACGTTACATTACGTTACGGGGTTAGGAAAGAAGGCACGGCGATGTCACGCTTAGCCTTGTATCGGGCGTGTAGGATGTAGAGAAGGTGGCTGGGTCGCGATGTCTAGTTTAGGGAGTCGGGGACGAAGATAACAGGGGGTGAGTGATTTCACGTTTTCTGTGATTAAGGACATGACGATCATGTCCGCACGTTTTCTGTGATTAAGGACATGACGATGATGTCCACACGTTTTCTGTGATTAAGGACACGACGATGATGTCCGCCTTGGAATATGCGTTACCACCGGACGTAAGGTTACGTCAGCGGATCTGGCCAGTGGAAAGTAGAGAGTGATTTCAGATTTTATGTTAGCTTAACGACGGTTCTCTGACTTACCTATGATTATACAACCGCCTCAGACTTGCCTACGACCACCTCAGACTTGCTTACGACCACCCCAGACACGCACGACGTCCTTAGACTTGCCTTGCTTACGATCACCTCAGACTTACGTAAGACGTCCTCAGACTTTGGACACTCTCAGACGACGTCAGACTTACGACAAACCTACCTACACTTATGACAACCTCAGACTTACGTATGACACCAGTCTTGCGACGACCTCAGACTTACGTATGACACCAGTCTTGCGACGACCTCAGACTTACGATGACGCTCGACTTACTACGACCTGACACTTACGACGACCTTAGACTTCATGAATACGAACTCAGTCGTAAAACTAACCAAGACTTACGTACGACGACATGAGACTTACGACGACCATAGACTTACGACGACCTCAGATGTATAAAACAGACGTGCGGCCACCTCAGACCTGCGATGACCTTAGAATCATGTTAGGAAAATGGGACATTGCGATGACAAGGCTTGCTTGTTTGTGAGCTGAGGGACCTGCTGTTGGAAGGCAAGGCTTGTTCATAGCATAACCTCGTTTATTCCTAACGCTACAAGACTTGTTGTTGGTGGCTCAGGCTTGCTTGTTAGTGAAGCTACAAGACTTGTTGGTAGTTCTGGCTTGTTTGTGGACGTACAAGACATAGTGGTAGTTCAGGCTTGTTTGTGGACGTACAAGACATAGTGGTAGTTCAGGCTTGTTTGTGGACGTACAAGACATAGTGGTAGTTCAGGCTTGTTTGTGAGGTAGTTGAGGCTCGCTTGTCAGTGAAGCTACAAGACTTGTTGGTAGTTCAAGCTCGCTTGTTCGTGAAGCTACAAGACTTGTTGGTAGCTCAGTCTCGCTTGTTAGTGAAACTACAAGACTTGTTTGGTGGTTCGGACTCGCTTGCTAGTGAAGCTGCGGCACACGCTGGGCGCACGGTTGTGAAGCTCAGGGTCGGGGAATCCAATAACAGAGACGTGTAGCGTCCGTATCTGAGCAACCACAGGGGGGGGGGGAAAATTTAATATAATGTGAGTTTCCGGTTTGGGAGACATGATATATGTGGAGGGGGGGCGGACGAGGGAAGGGCAGCCTGCGTCTGCTGGCCCTGTAGGTCTGTGTACCCACCTACCTTCCACCTACGTTATATCTACGAGAACATTGGCCCAATTTAGGCACGGGGTAGCGCGTAGCGCTCACCACAGTGATCGTGTGTGAACTACGCCACGTCGATGCCCCTCAGGAGAATGAATGTCTGTTCGAGGCTCATCTGGGACTGACTTAAACCCATGAGTCGACTTCCTTTGAATGCTTCTGAATTTCTCCTGGTAGGTTGGGCCATTCTTTCGCCTGTTTCCGTGCGCTACCTCGCTAAAGCGGGAGACATCGACTAAGTATAGTAAAAAAGATAAGAAAATGTTGGAAAGGATCACAATTTAACGCGTGATCAAGTGTATTCCTATGTCTCCACGGGTTGGACGTACCCGATCTCCGTTTGGACGGTCACTTGTTTACCAGATGGCGTCCTAGCTACGTCTCTTAGTTGTATATGAAGCTGACTGTTATTGTTCTTGTATGTCCCCTCATCATGTGATTATTACACGAAAGTGCACTTGGGAACTTAACGTGTTTCATTTCCTCCGTGGACTCATAGGAATATATATATATATATATATATATATATATATATATATATATATATATATATATATATATATATATATATATATATATTGTATTTTTCCCAACCCGATTGTCTTTCTCATTTCTCTTTCTAAAGCCCCTCAACGACTCGTCCATCTATCTAATGGACGTGTAATTCCATCGTTCAACACAGCAGACAAATTTTGTTGAGTCTGCCGCTTGAGAGAGAGAGAGAGAGAAAAAAAAAAGAATTTACGTCCAGGAGATTATCCGTTTTCTAAGCTCTTGTACAGATTACGGCTGGGATTCATTTGCCTCATGGACCGAGCACCGCCGCTCCCACTTCTAGCTCGGTTCTCGATCTACGCACTAGATGACTGGCCGGGCGCATCTAGCTATTCGTGGCTCTGTTTGTAGGGCTTTTTTACCGTATCGTTTGTCCGGTATCTCATGCAGCGAACGCAGGTACTGGCGTGAGGTGAGTCAGTGACAGTGTGTGGGGCAGCAGAAACGTACCGCAGAGGCGCACAGTAGGTGTGTGCCACGGGTGCGTGTGGCAGACGCGCACAGCAGTGGTACAGAGCAGATGCGCGGCAGCGGACGTGTGCACATGGTAGTTATGGAACAGCGTTAAACAGCAGCAGAGGTTTACAACAGAAACATAACGTAACAGGTGTACACGGCAGATGTGTGCTGCAGGTGTGCACCACAACAGGGACATACATAACAGGTGTGTACGTACACAACAGGTGTGTCCGGCTGGTCGAGGAAGGAGGGGAAACGTGTGTGCGGGTCACACGGAAGTCCACGTCACATAAAGGGGATGGCTAGGGCTCACGTTGCCGGGGGGGGGGGGGGAGGAAGGCAGGTGGGGGTGAGGGCAGAACAAGTCCCTCAACAATTTATGCCCCGAGGGGAAACAAAGGGGGGAGTTTTTTCCCCCTCCTCCCTTCCACCCTCCCCCACCCCCGATTTCTTTCCGTCCAACTTTCCTTTGATAGCTCTCTCTCTCTCTCTCTCTCTCTCTCTCTCTCTCTCTCTCTCTCTCTCTCTCTCTCTCTCTCTCTCTCTCTCTCTCTCTCTCTCTCTCTCTCTCTCTCTCTGTGTCAAGCGGTGTTAAGGTCAGACCACTTCGCTTGGACCTTTGGGGGGTGGGGGTCTGTGTATCTACGTAACACGTTCTCTCTCTCTCTCTCTCTCTCTCTCTCTCTCTCTCTCTCTCTCTCTCTCTCTCTCTCTCTCTCTCTCCAACATGAAGGTAGGTGGCCGCTGTAGTACTCACCGAGCGCAGCATGGAGGGCGTGAAGCAGAGGGAGGAACTCTTCCTGGGCAGGAGGGGCTTGGGGTTGGGTGGTCGAGGCTGCGCCTGTGTCGGGGTGGTAGGGGCCAGCGGGCAGGCGGGCGAGTGGTTCAGCGGCTTGTACTCGGGCTGGTACGGCTCCAACATCCGGATCTTACCC